>NW_026893697.1:0-300000 GCF_032452875.1 Bos javanicus
GGTGGAGAAAAGAGACTGAGGAGCTTGGTTTACGCGGAAGACCAATCAAACTTCAAGACAAGAAGTTTGCACCACTTACGAAGGCCGAGGCGCCCTCTCGAATGGCGAAAGGTGCCTCAGCCTAGACACCTTCTCGAGTGGGTCTTAGCAGCCCAGGCATAATTAGGAAGCGTGGTGGGTTCCGCGCTCCAGATGGAGACTCAGCTGGAAGTTAAAGGGAAGAATGACAAGGAACTTTATGAATTGGAGCTGTAAGTTACCTCTTTGACAGAGAGAGCGAGATGGTGGTGGGGGACAGCCCCCAGTGAAATCAGAGGTGAGAGCACAAAGCAATACAGTAGGCAGACTCCGGTTTTTTTGGGGGGGAGATGCTCGAGAATATCCGGGTGGACTCCTGAGGCTCGATCCCGCATTTGCGTATGCCGAGCCTCCTTCCTCATGACCTTTGTCCAGAGTGGAATGCCTCCCCGGCTCCCGGCACATGATCAGTGCATGCTCAGTCACGATATCAGTGCCTGCTCAGCCACGTGATCACTGACGGCACAGTCACGTGATCAGCGCCTCTCAGTCACGTGATCACCGTATGATAAACACGTGATCAGTGAACGACCAGCCAGGTGATCACTGCATGCGCGGTCAGGTGGTCAGTTCCTGATCAGCCACCTGATCAGTGCGTGCACAGTCCCCTGATCAGCGCCTGTCAGTCACTGATCACTGCCTGATAAACCCGTGATCAGTGCCCGAACAGCCACGTCATCAGTGCATGCGCAGTCACGTGATCAGTGCATGATAGCCACGTGATCAGTGCGTGCACAGTCCCATGATCAGCGCCTGTCAGTCACTGATCATTGCCTGAGAAACACGTGATCAGTGCATGATGAGCCATGTGATCAGTGCCCGATCAGCCACGTCATCAGTGCATGCGCAGTCACGTCATCAGTGCATGATAGCCACGTGATCAGTGCCTGCTCAGTCACGTGATCTGGACTTGATCAGCCACGTGATCAGTGCCTGCAGAGTCACGTGATCAGGGCCTGCTGAGCTGCGTGATTCCTGCCGGCTCATCTGCATGACAATTGCCATCTGAGCTGCGTGATTCCTGTCGGCTCATCTGCTTGACAATTGCCAGCTGAGCTGCGTGATTCCTGCCTGGTCACGTGCTTGATTATTGCCAGTTGAGCAGCATGATTCGTCACTGCTGAGCTCCATGCTTATTGCCTGCTGATTGCGTGGTTCGTGTCTGCTCAGCTCTTTGAGTATTGCCTCCTGAGGTCCCTGTTCGGTCGCCACCTGCCGGGGACCAGCCCCAACTGATCCAGGGTATTCGAAGGAGAGATGGCCTAGGCGACTATTTATATGCTAATCAGAGATGTCAAGAATAATAGTATGAGGAGAGCTCAGTAGGAAAATTCGGTGGAGAAAAGAGACTGAGGAGCTTGGTTTACGCGGAAGACCAATCAAACTTCAAGACAAGAAGTTTGCACCACTTACGTAGGCCGCAGGCGCCCTCTCGAATGGCGAAAGGTGCCTCAGCCTAGACACCTTCTCGAGTGGGTCTTAGCAGCCCAGGCATAATTAGGAAGCGTGGTGGGTTCCGCGCTCCAGATGGAGACTCAGCTGGAAGTTAAAGGGAAGAATGACAAGGAACTTTATGAATTGGAGCTGTAAGTTACCTCTTTGACAGAGAGAGCGAGATGGTGGTGGGGGACAGCCCCCAGTGAAATCAGAGGTGAGAGCACAAAGCAATACAGTAGGCAGACTCCGGTTTTTTTGGGGGGGAGATGCTCGAGAATATCCGGGTGGACTCCTGAGGCTCGATCCCGCATTTGCGTATGCCGAGCCTCCTTCCTCATGACCTTTGTCCAGAGTGGAATGCCTCCCCGGCTCCCGGCACATGATCAGTGCATGCTCAGTCACGATATCAGTGCCTGCTCAGCCACGTGATCACTGACGGCACAGTCACGTGATCAGCGCCTCTCAGTCACGTGATCACCGTATGATAAACACGTGATCAGTGAACGACCAGCCAGGTGATCACTGCATGCGCGGTCAGGTGGTCAGTTCCTGATCAGCCACCTGATCAGTGCGTGCACAGTCCCCTGATCAGCGCCTGTCAGTCACTGATCACTGCCTGATAAACCCGTGATCAGTGCCCGAACAGCCACGTCATCAGTGCATGCGCAGTCACGTGATCAGTGCATGATAGCCACGTGATCAGTGCGTGCACAGTCCCATGATCAGCGCCTGTCAGTCACTGATCATTGCCTGAGAAACACGTGATCAGTGCATGATGAGCCATGTGATCAGTGCCCGATCAGCCACGTCATCAGTGCATGCGCAGTCACGTCATCAGTGCATGATAGCCACGTGATCAGTGCCTGCTCAGTCACGTGATCTGGACTTGATCAGCCACGTGATCAGTGCCTGCAGAGTCACGTGATCAGGGCCTGCTGAGCTGCGTGATTCCTGCCGGCTCATCTGCATGACAATTGCCATCTGAGCTGCGTGATTCCTGTCGGCTCATCTGCTTGACAATTGCCAGCTGAGCTGCGTGATTCCTGCCTGGTCACGTGCTTGATTATTGCCAGTTGAGCAGCATGATTCGTCACTGCTGAGCTCCATGCTTATTGCCTGCTGATTGCGTGGTTCGTGTCTGCTCAGCTCTTTGAGTATTGCCTCCTGAGGTCCCTGTTCGGTCGCCACCTGCCGGGGACCAGCCCCAACTGATCCAGGGTATTCGAAGGAGAGATGGCCTAGGCGACTATTTATATGCTAATCAGAGATGTCAAGAATAATAGTATGAGGAGAGCTCAGTAGGAAAATTCGGTGGAGAAAAGAGACTGAGGAGCTTGGTTTACGCGGAAGACCAATCAAACTTCAAGACAAGAAGTTTGCACCACTTACGTAGGCCGCAGGCGCCCTCTCGAATGGCGAAAGGTGCCTCAGCCTAGACACCTTCTCGAGTGGGTCTTAGCAGCCCAGGCATAATTAGGAAGCGTGGTGGGTTCCGCGCTCCAGATGGAGACTCAGCTGGAAGTTAAAGGGAAGAATGACAAGGAACTTTATGAATTGGAGCTGTAAGTTACCTCTTTGACAGAGAGAGCGAGATGGTGGTGGGGGACAGCCCCCAGTGAAATCAGAGGTGAGAGCACAAAGCAATACAGTAGGCAGACTCCGGTTTTTTTGGGGGGGAGATGCTCGAGAATATCCGGGTGGACTCCTGAGGCTCGATCCCGCATTTGCGTATGCCGAGCCTCCTTCCTCATGACCTTTGTCCAGAGTGGAATGCCTCCCCGGCTCCCGGCACATGATCAGTGCATGCTCAGTCACGATATCAGTGCCTGCTCAGCCACGTGATCACTGACGGCACAGTCACGTGATCAGCGCCTCTCAGTCACGTGATCACCGTATGATAAACACGTGATCAGTGAACGACCAGCCAGGTGATCACTGCATGCGCGGTCAGGTGGTCAGTTCCTGATCAGCCACCTGATCAGTGCGTGCACAGTCCCCTGATCAGCGCCTGTCAGTCACTGATCACTGCCTGATAAACCCGTGATCAGGGCCCGAACAGCCACGTCATCAGTGCATGCGCAGTCACGTGATCAGTGCATGATAGCCACGTGATCAGTGCGTGCACAGTCCCATGATCAGCGCCTGTCAGTCACTGATCATTGCCTGAGAAACACGTGATCAGTGCATGATGAGCCATGGGATCAGTGCCCGATCAGCCACGTCATCAGTGCATGCGCAGTCACGTCATCAGTGCATGATAGCCACGTGATCAGTGCCTGCTCAGTCACGTGATCTGGACTTGATCAGCCACGTGATCAGTGCCTGCAGAGTCACGTGATCAGGGCCTGCTGAGCTGCGTGATTCCTGCCGGCTCATCTGCATGACAATTGCCATCTGAGCTGCGTGATTCCTGTCGGCTCATCTGCTTGACAATTGCCAGCTGAGCTGCGTGATTCCTGCCTGGTCACGTGCTTGATTATTGCCAGTTGAGCAGCATGATTCGTCACTGCTGAGCTCCATGCTTATTGCCTGCTGATTGCGTGGTTCGTGTCTGCTCAGCTCTTTGAGTATTGCCTCCTGAGGTCCCTGTTCGGTCGCCACCTGCCGGGGACCAGCCCCAACTGATCCAGGGTATTCGAAGGAGAGATGGCCTAGGCGACTATTTATATGCTAATCAGAGATGTCAAGAATAATAGTATGAGGAGAGCTCAGTAGGAAAATTCGGTGGAGAAAAGAGACTGAGGAGCTTGGTTTACGCGGAAGACCAATCAAACTTCAAGACAAGAAGTTTGCACCACTTACGTAGGCCGCAGGCGCCCTCTCGAATGGCGAAAGGTGCCTCAGCCTAGACACCTTCTCGAGTGGGTCTTAGCAGCCCAGGCATAATTAGGAAGCGTGGTGGGTTCCGCGCTCCAGATGGAGACTCAGCTGGAAGTTAAAGGGAAGAATGACAAGGAACTTTATGAATTGGAGCTGTAAGTTACCTCTTTGACAGAGAGAGCGAGATGGTGGTGGGGGACAGCCCCCAGTGAAATCAGAGGTGAGAGCACAAAGCAATACAGTAGGCAGACTCCGGTTTTTTTGGGGGGGAGATGCTCGAGAATATCCGGGTGGACTCCTGAGGCTCGATCCCGCATTTGCGTATGCCGAGCCTCCTTCCTCATGACCTTTGTCCAGAGTGGAATGCCTCCCCGGCTCCCGGCACATGATCAGTGCATGCTCAGTCACGATATCAGTGCCTGCTCAGCCACGTGATCACTGACGGCACAGTCACGTGATCAGCGCCTCTCAGTCACGTGATCACCGTATGATAAACACGTGATCAGTGAACGACCAGCCAGGTGATCACTGCATGCGCGGTCAGGTGGTCAGTTCCTGATCAGCCACCTGATCAGTGCGTGCACAGTCCCCTGATCAGCGCCTGTCAGTCACTGATCATTGCCTGAGAAACACGTGATCAGTGCATGATGAGCCATGTGATCAGTGCCCGATCAGCCACGTCATCAGTGCATGCGCAGTCACGTCATCAGTGCATGATAGCCACGTGATCAGTGCCTGCTCAGTCACGTGATCTGGACTTGATCAGCCACGTGATCAGTGCCTGCAGAGTCACGTGATCAGGGCCTGCTGAGCTGCGTGATTCCTGCCGGCTCATCTGCATGACAATTGCCATCTGAGCTGCGTGATTCCTGTCGGCTCATCTGCTTGACAATTGCCAGCTGAGCTGCGTGATTCCTGCCTGGTCACGTGCTTGATTATTGCCAGTTGAGCAGCATGATTCGTCACTGCTGAGCTCCATGCTTATTGCCTGCTGATTGCGTGGTTCGTGTCTGCTCAGCTCTTTGAGTATTGCCTCCTGAGGTCCCTGTTCGGTCGCCACCTGCCGGGGACCAGCCCCAACTGATCCAGGGTATTCGAAGGAGAGATGGCCTAGGCGACTATTTATATGCTAATCAGAGATGTCAAGAATAATAGTATGAGGAGAGCTCAGTAGGAAAATTCGGTGGAGAAAAGAGACTGAGGAGCTTGGTTTACGCGGAAGACCAATCAAACTTCAAGACAAGAAGTTTGCACCACTTACGTAGGCCGCAGGCGCCCTCTCGAATGGCGAAAGGTGCCTCAGCCTAGACACCTTCTCGAGTGGGTCTTAGCAGCCCAGGCATAATTAGGAAGCGTGGTGGGTTCCGCGCTCCAGATGGAGACTCAGCTGGAAGTTAAAGGGAAGAATGACAAGGAACTTTATGAATTGGAGCTGTAAGTTACCTCTTTGACAGAGAGAGCGAGATGGTGGTGGGGGACAGCCCCCAGTGAAATCAGAGGTGAGAGCACAAAGCAATACAGTAGGCAGACTCCGGTTTTTTTGGGGGGGAGATGCTCGAGAATATCCGGGTGGACTCCTGAGGCTCGATCCCGCATTTGCGTATGCCGAGCCTCCTTCCTCATGACCTTTGTCCAGAGTGGAATGCCTCCCCGGCTCCCGGCACATGATCAGTGCATGCTCAGTCACGATATCAGTGCCTGCTCAGCCACGTGATCACTGACGGCACAGTCACGTGATCAGCGCCTCTCAGTCACGTGATCACCGTATGATAAACACGTGATCAGTGAACGACCAGCCAGGTGATCACTGCATGCGCGGTCAGGTGGTCAGTTCCTGATCAGCCACCTGATCAGTGCGTGCACAGTCCCCTGATCAGCGCCTGTCAGTCACTGATCACTGCCTGATAAACCCGTGATCAGTGCCCGAACAGCCACGTCATCAGTGCATGCGCAGTCACGTGATCAGTGCATGATAGCCACGTGATCAGTGCGTGCACAGTCCCATGATCAGCGCCTGTCAGTCACTGATCATTGCCTGAGAAACACGTGATCAGTGCATGATGAGCCATGTGATCAGTGCCCGATCAGCCACGTCATCAGTGCATGCGCAGTCACGTCATCAGTGCATGATAGCCACGTGATCAGTGCCTGCTCAGTCACGTGATCTGGACTTGATCAGCCACGTGATCAGTGCCTGCAGAGTCACGTGATCAGGGCCTGCTGAGCTGCGTGATTCCTGCCGGCTCATCTGCATGACAATTGCCATCTGAGCTGCGTGATTCCTGTCGGCTCATCTGCTTGACAATTGCCAGCTGAGCTGCGTGATTCCTGCCTGGTCACGTGCTTGATTATTGCCAGTTGAGCAGCATGATTCGTCACTGCTGAGCTCCATGCTTATTGCCTGCTGATTGCGTGGTTCGTGTCTGCTCAGCTCTTTGAGTATTGCCTCCTGAGGTCCCTGTTCGGTCGCCACCTGCCGGGGACCAGCCCCAACTGATCCAGGGTATTCGAAGGAGAGATGGCCTAGGCGACTATTTATATGCTAATCAGAGATGTCAAGAATAATAGTATGAGGAGAGCTCAGTAGGAAAATTCGGTGGAGAAAAGAGACTGAGGAGCTTGGTTTACGCGGAAGACCAATCAAACTTCAAGACAAGAAGTTTGCACCACTTACGTAGGCCGCAGGCGCCCTCTCGAATGGCGAAAGGTGCCTCAGCCTAGACACCTTCTCGAGTGGGTCTTAGCAGCCCAGGCATAATTAGGAAGCGTGGTGGGTTCCGCGCTCCAGATGGAGACTCAGCTGGAAGTTAAAGGGAAGAATGACAAGGAACTTTATGAATTGGAGCTGTAAGTTACCTCTTTGACAGAGAGAGCGAGATGGTGGTGGGGGACAGCCCCCAGTGAAATCAGAGGTGAGAGCACAAAGCAATACAGTAGGCAGACTCCGGTTTTTTTGGGGGGGAGATGCCCGAGAATATCCGGGTGGACTCCTGAGGCTCGATCCCGCATTTGCGTATGCCGAGCCTCCTTCCTCATGACCTTTGTCCAGAGTGGAATGCCTCCCCGGCTCCCGGCACATGATCAGTGCATGCTCAGTCACGATATCAGTGCCTGCTCAGCCACGTGATCACTGACGGCACAGTCACGTGATCAGCGCCTCTCAGTCACGTGATCACCGTATGATAAACACGTGATCAGTGAACGACCAGCCAGGTGATCACTGCATGCGCGGTCAGGTGGTCAGTTCCTGATCAGCCACCTGATCAGTGCGTGCACAGTCCCCTGATCAGCGCCTGTCAGTCACTGATCACTGCCTGATAAACCCGTGATCAGTGCCCGAACAGCCACGTCATCAGTGCATGCGCAGTCACGTGATCAGTGCATGATAGCCACGTGATCAGTGCGTGCACAGTCCCATGATCAGCGCCTGTCAGTCACTGATCATTGCCTGAGAAACACGTGATCAGTGCATGATGAGCCATGTGATCAGTGCCCGATCAGCCACGTCATCAGTGCATGCGCAGTCACGTCATCAGTGCATGATAGCCACGTGATCAGTGCCTGCTCAGTCACGTGATCTGGACTTGATCAGCCACGTGATCAGTGCCTGCAGAGTCACGTGATCAGGGCCTGCTGAGCTGCGTGATTCCTGCCGGCTCATCTGCATGACAATTGCCATCTGAGCTGCGTGATTCCTGTCGGCTCATCTGCTTGACAATTGCCAGCTGAGCTGCGTGATTCCTGCCTGGTCACGTGCTTGATTATTGCCAGTTGAGCAGCATGATTCGTCACTGCTGAGCTCCATGCTTATTGCCTGCTGATTGCGTGGTTCGTGTCTGCTCAGCTCTTTGAGTATTGCCTCCTGAGGTCCCTGTTCGGTCGCCACCTGCCGGGGACCAGCCCCAACTGATCCAGGGTATTCGAAGGAGAGATGGCCTAGGCGACTATTTATATGCTAATCAGAGATGTCAAGAATAATAGTATGAGGAGAGCTCAGTAGGAAAATTCGGTGGAGAAAAGAGACTGAGGAGCTTGGTTTACGCGGAAGACCAATCAAACTTCAAGACAAGAAGTTTGCACCACTTACGTAGGCCGCAGGCGCCCTCTCGAATGGCGAAAGGTGCCTCAGCCTAGACACCTTCTCGAGTGGGTCTTAGCAGCCCAGGCATAATTAGGAAGCGTGGTGGGTTCCGCGCTCCAGATGGAGACTCAGCTGGAAGTTAAAGGGAAGAATGACAAGGAACTTTATGAATTGGAGCTGTAAGTTACCTCTTTGACAGAGAGAGCGAGATGGTGGTGGGGGACAGCCCCCAGTGAAATCAGAGGTGAGAGCACAAAGCAATACAGTAGGCAGACTCCGGTTTTTTTGGGGGGGAGATGCTCGAGAATATCCGGGTGGACTCCTGAGGCTCGATCCCGCATTTGCGTATGCCGAGCCTCCTTCCTCATGACCTTTGTCCAGAGTGGAATGCCTCCCCGGCTCCCGGCACATGATCAGTGCATGCTCAGTCACGATATCAGTGCCTGCTCAGCCACGTGATCACTGACGGCACAGTCACGTGATCAGCGCCTCTCAGTCACGTGATCACCGTATGATAAACACGTGATCAGTGAACGACCAGCCAGGTGATCACTGCATGCGCGGTCAGGTGGTCAGTTCCTGATCAGCCACCTGATCAGTGCGTGCACAGTCCCCTGATCAGCGCCTGTCAGTCACTGATCACTGCCTGATAAACACGTGATCAGTGCATGATGAGCCATGTGATCAGTGCCCGATCAGCCACGTCATCAGTGCATGCGCAGTCACGTCATCAGTGCATGATAGCCACGTGATCAGTGCCTGCTCAGTCACGTGATCTGGACTTGATCAGCCACGTGATCAGTGCCTGCAGAGTCACGTGATCAGGGCCTGCTGAGCTGCGTGATTCCTGCCGGCTCATCTGCATGACAATTGCCATCTGAGCTGCGTGATTCCTGTCGGCTCATCTGCTTGACAATTGCCAGCTGAGCTGCGTGATTCCTGCCTGGTCACGTGCTTGATTATTGCCAGTTGAGCAGCATGATTCGTCACTGCTGAGCTCCATGCTTATTGCCTGCTGATTGCGTGGTTCGTGTCTGCTCAGCTCTTTGAGTATTGCCTCCTGAGGTCCCTGTTCGGTCGCCACCTGCCGGGGACCAGCCCCAACTGATCCAGGGTATTCGAAGGAGAGATGGCCTAGGCGACTATTTATATGCTAATCAGAGATGTCAAGAATAATAGTATGAGGAGAGCTCAGTAGGAAAATTCGGTGGAGAAAAGAGACTGAGGAGCTTGGTTTACGCGGAAGACCAATCAAACTTCAAGACAAGAAGTTTGCACCACTTACGTAGGCCGCAGGCGCCCTCTCGAATGGCGAAAGGTGCCTCAGCCTAGACACCTTCTCGAGTGGGTCTTAGCAGCCCAGGCATAATTAGGAAGCGTGGTGGGTTCCGCGCTCCAGATGGAGACTCAGCTGGAAGTTAAAGGGAAGAATGACAAGGAACTTTATGAATTGGAGCTGTAAGTTACCTCTTTGACAGAGAGAGCGAGATGGTGGTGGGGGACAGCCCCCAGTGAAATCAGAGGTGAGAGCACAAAGCAATACAGTAGGCAGACTCCGGTTTTTTTGGGGGGGAGATGCTCGAGAATATCCGGGTGGACTCCTGAGGCTCGATCCCGCATTTGCGTATGCCGAGCCTCCTTCCTCATGACCTTTGTCCAGAGTGGAATGCCTCCCCGGCTCCCGGCACATGATCAGTGCATGCTCAGTCACGATATCAGTGCCTGCTCAGCCACGTGATCACTGACGGCACAGTCACGTGATCAGCGCCTCTCAGTCACGTGATCACCGTATGATAAACACGTGATCAGTGAACGACCAGCCAGGTGATCACTGCATGCGCGGTCAGGTGGTCAGTTCCTGATCAGCCACCTGATCAGTGCGTGCACAGTCCCCTGATCAGCGCCTGTCAGTCACTGATCACTGCCTGATAAACCCGTGATCAGTGCCCGAACAGCCACGTCATCAGTGCATGCGCAGTCACGTGATCAGTGCATGATAGCCACGTGATCAGTGCGTGCACAGTCCCATGATCAGCGCCTGTCAGTCACTGATCATTGCCTGAGAAACACGTGATCAGTGCATGATGAGCCATGTGATCAGTGCCCGATCAGCCACGTCATCAGTGCATGCGCAGTCACGTCATCAGTGCATGATAGCCACGTGATCAGTGCCTGCTCAGTCACGTGATCTGGACTTGATCAGCCACGTGATCAGTGCCTGCAGAGTCACGTGATCAGGGCCTGCTGAGCTGCGTGATTCCTGCCGGCTCATCTGCATGACAATTGCCATCTGAGCTGCGTGATTCCTGTCGGCTCATCTGCTTGACAATTGCCAGCTGAGCTGCGTGATTCCTGCCTGGTCACGTGCTTGATTATTGCCAGTTGAGCAGCATGATTCGTCACTGCTGAGCTCCATGCTTATTGCCTGCTGATTGCGTGGTTCGTGTCTGCTCAGCTCTTTGAGTATTGCCTCCTGAGGTCCCTGTTCGGTCGCCACCTGCCGGGGACCAGCCCCAACTGATCCAGGGTATTCGAAGGAGAGATGGCCTAGGCGACTATTTATATGCTAATCAGAGATGTCAAGAATAATAGTATGAGGAGAGCTCAGTAGGAAAATTCGGTGGAGAAAAGAGACTGAGGAGCTTGGTTTACGCGGAAGACCAATCAAACTTCAAGACAAGAAGTTTGCACCACTTACGTAGGCCGCAGGCGCCCTCTCGAATGGCGAAAGGTGCCTCAGCCTAGACACCTTCTCGAGTGGGTCTTAGCAGCCCAGGCATAATTAGGAAGCGTGGTGGGTTCCGCGCTCCAGATGGAGACTCAGCTGGAAGTTAAAGGGAAGAATGACAAGGAACTTTATGAATTGGAGCTGTAAGTTACCTCTTTGACAGAGAGAGCGAGATGGTGGTGGGGGACAGCCCCCAGTGAAATCAGAGGTGAGAGCACAAAGCAATACAGTAGGCAGACTCCGGTTTTTTTGGGGGGGAGATGCTCGAGAATATCCGGGTGGACTCCTGAGGCTCGATCCCGCATTTGCGTATGCCGAGCCTCCTTCCTCATGACCTTTGTCCAGAGTGGAATGCCTCCCCGGCTCCCGGCACATGATCAGTGCATGCTCAGTCACGATATCAGTGCCTGCTCAGCCACGTGATCACTGACGGCACAGTCACGTGATCAGCGCCTCTCAGTCACGTGATCACCGTATGATAAACACGTGATCAGTGAACGACCAGCCAGGTGATCACTGCATGCGCGGTCAGGTGGTCAGTTCCTGATCAGCCACCTGATCAGTGCGTGCACAGTCCCCTGATCAGCGCCTGTCAGTCACTGATCACTGCCTGAGAAACCCGTGATCAGTGCATGATGAGCCATGTGATCAGTGCCCGAACAGCCACGTCATCAGTGCATGCGCAGTCACGTCATCAGTGCATGATAGCCACGTGATCAGTGCCTGCTCAGTCACGTGATCTGGACTTGATCAGCCACGTGATCAGTGCCTGCAGAGTCACGTGATCAGGGCCTGCTGAGCTGCGTGATTCCTGCCGGCTCATCTGCATGACAATTGCCATCTGAGCTGCGTGATTCCTGTCGGCTCATCTGCTTGACAATTGCCAGCTGAGCTGCGTGATTCCTGCCTGGTCACGTGCTTGATTATTGCCAGTTGAGCAGCATGATTCGTCACTGCTGAGCTCCATGCTTATTGCCTGCTGATTGCGTGGTTCGTGTCTGCTCAGCTCTTTGAGTATTGCCTCCTGAGGTCCCTGTTCGGTCGCCACCTGCCGGGGACCAGCCCCAACTGATCCAGGGTATTCGAAGGAGAGATGGCCTAGGCGACTATTTATATGCTAATCAGAGATGTCAAGAATAATAGTATGAGGAGAGCTCAGTAGGAAAATTCGGTGGAGAAAAGAGACTGAGGAGCTTGGTTTACGCGGAAGACCAATCAAACTTCAAGACAAGAAGTTTGCACCACTTACGTAGGCCGCAGGCGCCCTCTCGAATGGCGAAAGGTGCCTCAGCCTAGACACCTTCTCGAGTGGGTCTTAGCAGCCCAGGCATAATTAGGAAGCGTGGTGGGTTCCGCGCTCCAGATGGAGACTCAGCTGGAAGTTAAAGGGAAGAATGACAAGGAACTTTATGAATTGGAGCTGTAAGTTACCTCTTTGACAGAGAGAGCGTGATGGTGGTGGGGGACAGCCCCCAGTGAAATCAGAGGTGAGAGCACAAAGCAATACAGTAGGCAGACTCCGGTTTTTTTGGGGGGGAGATGCTCGAGAATATCCGGGTGGACTCCTGAGGCTCGATCCCGCATTTGCGTATGCCGAGCCTCCTTCCTCATGACCTTTGTCCAGAGTGGAATGCCTCCCCGGCTCCCGGCACATGATCAGTGCATGCTCAGTCACGATATCAGTGCCTGCTCAGCCACGTGATCACTGACGGCACAGTCACTTGATCAGCGCCTCTCAGTCACGTGATCACCGTATGATAAACACGTGATCAGTGAACGACCAGCCAGGTGATCACTGCATGCGCGGTCAGGTGGTCAGTTCCTGATCAGCCACCTGATCAGTGCGTGCACAGTCCCCTGATCAGCGCCTGTCAGTCACTGATCACTGCCTGATAAACCCGTGATCAGTGCCCGAACAGCCACGTCATCAGTGCATGCGCAGTCACGTGATCAGTGCATGATAGCCACGTGATCAGTGCGTGCACAGTCCCATGATCAGCGCCTGTCAGTCACTGATCATTGCCTGAGAAACACGTGATCAGTGCATGATGAGCCATGTGATCAGTGCCCGATCAGCCACGTCATCAGTGCATGCGCAGTCACGTCATCAGTGCATGATAGCCACGTGATCAGTGCCTGCTCAGTCACGTGATCTGGACTTGATCAGCCACGTGATCAGTGCCTGCAGAGTCACGTGATCAGGGCCTGCTGAGCTGCGTGATTCCTGCCGGCTCATCTGCATGACAATTGCCATCTGAGCTGCGTGATTCCTGTCGGCTCATCTGCTTGACAATTGCCAGCTGAGCTGCGTGATTCCTGCCTGGTCACGTGCTTGATTATTGCCAGTTGAGCAGCATGATTCGTCACTGCTGAGCTCCATGCTTATTGCCTGCTGATTGCGTGGTTCGTGTCTGCTCAGCTCTTTGAGTATTGCCTCCTGAGGTCCCTGTTCGGTCGCCACCTGCCGGGGACCAGCCCCAACTGATCCAGGGTATTCGAAGGAGAGATGGCCTAGGCGACTATTTATATGCTAATCAGAGATGTCAAGAATAATAGTATGAGGAGAGCTCAGTAGGAAAATTCGGTGGAGAAAAGAGACTGAGGAGCTTGGTTTACGCGGAAGACCAATCAAACTTCAAGACAAGAAGTTTGCACCACTTACGTAGGCCGCAGGCGCCCTCTCGAATGGCGAAAGGTGCCTCAGCCTAGACACCTTCTCGAGTGGGTCTTAGCAGCCCAGGCATAATTAGGAAGCGTGGTGGGTTCCGCGCTCCAGATGGAGACTCAGCTGGAAGTTAAAGGGAAGAATGACAAGGAACTTTATGAATTGGAGCTGTAAGTTACCTCTTTGACAGAGAGAGCGAGATGGTGGTGGGGGACAGCCCCCAGTGAAATCAGAGGTGAGAGCACAAAGCAATACAGTAGGCAGACTCCGGTTTTTTTGGGGGGGAGATGCTCGAGAATATCCGGGTGGACTCCTGAGGCTCGATCCCGCATTTGCGTATGCCGAGCCTCCTTCCTCATGACCTTTGTCCAGAGTGGAATGCCTCCCCGGCTCCCGGCACATGATCAGTGCATGCTCAGTCACGATATCAGTGCCTGCTCAGCCACGTGATCACTGACGGCACAGTCACGTGATCAGCGCCTCTCAGTCACGTGATCACCGTATGATAAACACGTGATCAGTGAACGACCAGCCAGGTGATCACTGCATGCGCGGTCAGGTGGTCAGTTCCTGATCAGCCACCTGATCAGTGCGTGCACAGTCCCCTGATCAGCGCCTGTCAGTCACTGATCACTGCCTGATAAACCCGTGATCAGTGCCCGAACAGCCACGTCATCAGTGCATGCGCAGTCACGTGATCAGTGCATGATAGCCACGTGATCAGTGCGTGCACAGTCCCATGATCAGCGCCTGTCAGTCACTGATCATTGCCTGAGAAACACGTGATCAGTGCATGATGAGCCATGTGATCAGTGCCCGATCAGCCACGTCATCAGTGCATGCGCAGTCACGTCATCAGTGCATGATAGCCACGTGATCAGTGCCTGCTCAGTCACGTGATCTGGACTTGATCAGCCACGTGATCAGTGCCTGCAGAGTCACGTGATCAGGGCCTGCTGAGCTGCGTGATTCCTGCCGGCTCATCTGCATGACAATTGCCATCTGAGCTGCGTGATTCCTGTCGGCTCATCTGCTTGACAATTGCCAGCTGAGCTGCGTGATTCCTGCCTGGTCACGTGCTTGATTATTGCCAGTTGAGCAGCATGATTCGTCACTGCTGAGCTCCATGCTTATTGCCTGCTGATTGCGTGGTTCGTGTCTGCTCAGCTCTTTGAGTATTGCCTCCTGAGGTCCCTGTTCGGTCGCCACCTGCCGGGGACCAGCCCCAACTGATCCAGGGTATTCGAAGGAGAGATGGCCTAGGCGACTATTTATATGCTAATCAGAGATGTCAAGAATAATAGTATGAGGAGAGCTCAGTAGGAAAATTCGGTGGAGAAAAGAGACTGAGGAGCTTGGTTTACGCGGAAGACCAATCAAACTTCAAGACAAGAAGTTTGCACCACTTACGTAGGCCGCAGGCGCCCTCTCGAATGGCGAAAGGTGCCTCAGCCTAGACACCTTCTCGAGTGGGTCTTAGCAGCCCAGGCATAATTAGGAAGCGTGGTGGGTTCCGCGCTCCAGATGGAGACTCAGCTGGAAGTTAAAGGGAAGAATGACAAGGAACTTTATGAATTGGAGCTGTAAGTTACCTCTTTGACAGAGAGAGCGAGATGGTGGTGGGGGACAGCCCCCAGTGAAATCAGAGGTGAGAGCACAAAGCAATACAGTAGGCAGACTCCGGTTTTTTTGGGGGGGAGATGCTCGAGAATATCCGGGTGGACTCCTGAGGCTCGATCCCGCATTTGCGTATGCCGAGCCTCCTTCCTCATGACCTTTGTCCAGAGTGGAATGCCTCCCCGGCTCCCGGCACATGATCAGTGCATGCTCAGTCACGATATCAGTGCCTGCTCAGCCACGTGATCACTGACGGCACAGTCACGTGATCAGCGCCTCTCAGTCACGTGATCACCGTATGATAAACACGTGATCAGTGAACGACCAGCCAGGTGATCACTGCATGCGCGGTCAGGTGGTCAGTTCCTGATCAGCCACCTGATCAGTGCGTGCACAGTCCCCTGATCAGCGCCTGTCAGTCACTGATCACTGCCTGATAAACCCGTGATCAGTGCCCGAACAGCCACGTCATCAGTGCATGCGCAGTCACGTGATCAGTGCATGATAGCCACGTGATCAGTGCGTGCACAGTCCCATGATCAGCGCCTGTCAGTCACTGATCATTGCCTGAGAAACACGTGATCAGTGCATGATGAGCCATGTGATCAGTGCCCGATCAGCCACGTCATCAGTGCATGCGCAGTCACGTCATCAGTGCATGATAGCCACGTGATCAGTGCCTGCTCAGTCACGTGATCTGGACTTGATCAGCCACGTGATCAGTGCCTGCAGAGTCACGTGATCAGGGCCTGCTGAGCTGCGTGATTCCTGCCGGCTCATCTGCATGACAATTGCCATCTGAGCTGCGTGATTCCTGTCGGCTCATCTGCTTGACAATTGCCAGCTGAGCTGCGTGATTCCTGCCTGGTCACGTGCTTGATTATTGCCAGTTGAGCAGCATGATTCGTCACTGCTGAGCTCCATGCTTATTGCCTGCTGATTGCGTGGTTCGTGTCTGCTCAGCTCTTTGAGTATTGCCTCCTGAGGTCCCTGTTCGGTCGCCACCTGCCGGGGACCAGCCCCAACTGATCCAGGGTATTCGAAGGAGAGATGGCCTAGGCGACTATTTATATGCTAATCAGAGATGTCAAGAATAATAGTATGAGGAGAGCTCAGTAGGAAAATTCGGTGGAGAAAAGAGACTGAGGAGCTTGGTTTACGCGGAAGACCAATCAAACTTCAAGACAAGAAGTTTGCACCACTTACGTAGGCCGCAGGCGCCCTCTCGAATGGCGAAAGGTGCCTCAGCCTAGACACCTTCTCGAGTGGGTCTTAGCAGCCCAGGCATAATTAGGAAGCGTGGTGGGTTCCGCGCTCCAGATGGAGACTCAGCTGGAAGTTAAAGGGAAGAATGACAAGGAACTTTATGAATTGGAGCTGTAAGTTACCTCTTTGACAGAGAGAGCGAGATGGTGGTGGGGGACAGCCCCCAGTGAAATCAGAGGTGAGAGCACAAAGCAATACAGTAGGCAGACTCCGTTTTTTTTGGGGGGGAGATGCTCGAGAATATCCGGGTGGACTCCTGAGGCTCGATCCCGCATTTGCGTATGCCGAGCCTCCTTCCTCATGACCTTTGTCCAGAGTGGAATGCCTCCCCGGCTCCCGGCACATGATCAGTGCATGCTCAGTCACGATATCAGTGCCTGCTCAGCCACGTGATCACTGACGGCACAGTCACGTGATCAGCGCCTCTCAGTCACGTGATCACCGTATGATAAACACGTGATCAGTGAACGACCAGCCAGGTGATCACTGCATGCGCGGTCAGGTGGTCAGTTCCTGATCAGCCACCTGATCAGTGCGTGCACAGTCCCCTGATCAGCGCCTGTCAGTCACTGATCACTGCCTGATAAACCCGTGATCAGTGCATGATGAGCCATGTGATCAGTGCCCGAACAGCCACGTCATCAGTGCATGCGCAGTCACGTCATCAGTGCATGATAGCCACGTGATCAGTGCCTGCTCAGTCACGTGATCTGGACTTGATCAGCCACGTGATCAGTGCCTGCAGAGTCACGTGATCAGGGCCTGCTGAGCTGCGTGATTCCTGCCGGCTCATCTGCATGACAATTGCCATCTGAGCTGCGTGATTCCTGTCGGCTCATCTGCTTGACAATTGCCAGCTGAGCTGCGTGATTCCTGCCTGGTCTCGTGCTTGATTATTGCCAGTTGAGCAGCATGATTCGTCACTGCTGAGCTCCATGCTTATTGCCTGCTGATTGCGTGGTTCGTGTCTGCTCAGCTCTTTGAGTATTGCCTCCTGAGGTCCCTGTTCGGTCGCCACCTGCCGGGGACCAGCCCCAACTGATCCAGGGTATTCGAAGGAGAGATGGCCTAGGCGACTATTTATATGCTAATCAGAGATGTCAAGAATAATAGTATGAGGAGAGCTCAGTAGGAAAATTCGGTGGAGAAAAGAGACTGAGGAGCTTGGTTTACGCGGAAGACCAATCAAACTTCAAGACAAGAAGTTTGCACCACTTACGTAGGCCGCAGGCGCCCTCTCGAATGGCGAAAGGTGCCTCAGCCTAGACACCTTCTCGAGTGGGTCTTAGCAGCCCAGGCATAATTAGGAAGCGTGGTGGGTTCCGCGCTCCAGATGGAGACTCAGCTGGAAGTTAAAGGGAAGAATGACAAGGAACTTTATGAATTGGAGCTGTAAGTTACCTCTTTGACAGAGAGAGCGAGATGGTGGTGGGGGACAGCCCCCAGTGAAATCAGAGGTGAGAGCACAAAGCAATACAGTAGGCAGACTCCGGTTTTTTTGGGGGGGAGATGCTCGAGAATATCCGGGTGGACTCCTGAGGCTCGATCCCGCATTTGCGTATGCCGAGCCTCCTTCCTCATGACCTTTGTCCAGAGTGGAATGCCTCCCCGGCTCCCGGCACATGATCAGTGCATGCTCAGTCACGATATCAGTGCCTGCTCAGCCACGTGATCACTGACGGCACAGTCACGTGATCAGCGCCTCTCAGTCACGTGATCACCGTATGATAAACACGTGATCAGTGAACGACCAGCCAGGTGATCACTGCATGCGCGGTCAGGTGGTCAGTTCCTGATCAGCCACCTGATCAGTGCGTGCACAGTCCCCTGATCAGCGCCTGTCAGTCACTGATCACTGCCTGATAAACCCGTGATCAGTGCCCGAACAGCCACGTCATCAGTGCATGCGCAGTCACGTGATCAGTGCATGATAGCCACGTGATCAGTGCGTGCACAGTCCCATGATCAGCGCCTGTCAGTCACTGATCATTGCCTGAGAAACACGTGATCAGTGCATGATGAGCCATGTGATCAGTGCCCGATCAGCCACGTCATCAGTGCATGCGCAGTCACGTCATCAGTGCATGATAGCCACGTGATCAGTGCCTGCTCAGTCACGTGATCTGGACTTGATCAGCCACGTGATCAGTGCCTGCAGAGTCACGTGATCAGGGCCTGCTGAGCTGCGTGATTCCTGCCGGCTCATCTGCATGACAATTGCCATCTGAGCTGCGTGATTCCTGTCGGCTCATCTGCTTGACAATTGCCAGCTGAGCTGCGTGATTCCTGCCTGGTCACGTGCTTGATTATTGCCAGTTGAGCAGCATGATTCGTCACTGCTGAGCTCCATGCTTATTGCCTGCTGATTGCGTGGTTCGTGTCTGCTCAGCTCTTTGAGTATTGCCTCCTGAGGTCCCTGTTCGGTCGCCACCTGCCGGGGACCAGCCCCAACTGATCCAGGGTATTCGAAGGAGAGATGGCCTAGGCGACTATTTATATGCTAATCAGAGATGTCAAGAATAATAGTATGAGGAGAGCTCAGTAGGAAAATTCGGTGGAGAAAAGAGACTGAGGAGCTTGGTTTACGCGGAAGACCAATCAAACTTCAAGACAAGAAGTTTGCACCACTTACGTAGGCCGCAGGCGCCCTCTCGAATGGCGAAAGGTGCCTCAGCCTAGACACCTTCTCGAGTGGGTCTTAGCAGCCCAGGCATAATTAGGAAGCGTGGTGGGTTCCGCGCTCCAGATGGAGACTCAGCTGGAAGTTAAAGGGAAGAATGACAAGGAACTTTATGAATTGGAGCTGTAAGTTACCTCTTTGACAGAGAGAGCGAGATGGTGGTGGGGGACAGCCCCCAGTGAAATCAGAGGTGAGAGCACAAAGCAATACAGTAGGCAGACTCCGGTTTTTTTGGGGGGGAGATGCTCGAGAATATCCGGGTGGACTCCTGAGGCTCGATCCCGCATTTGCGTATGCCGAGCCTCCTTCCTCATGACCTTTGTCCAGAGTGGAATGCCTCCCCGGCTCCCGGCACATGATCAGTGCATGCTCAGTCACGATATCAGTGCCTGCTCAGCCACGTGATCACTGACGGCACAGTCACGTGATCAGCGCCTCTCAGTCACGTGATCACCGTATGATAAACACGTGATCAGTGAACGACCAGCCAGGTGATCACTGCATGCGCGGTCAGGTGGTCAGTTCCTGATCAGCCACCTGATCAGTGCGTGCACAGTCCCCTGATCAGCGCCTGTCAGTCACTGATCACTGCCTGATAAACCCGTGATCAGTGCCCGAACAGCCACGTCATCAGTGCATGCGCAGTCACGTGATCAGTGCATGATAGCCACGTGATCAGTGCGTGCACAGTCCCATGATCAGCGCCTGTCAGTCACTGATCATTGCCTGAGAAACACGTGATCAGTGCATGATGAGCCATGTGATCAGTGCCCGATCAGCCACGTCATCAGTGCATGCGCAGTCACGTCATCAGTGCATGATAGCCACGTGATCAGTGCCTGCTCAGTCACGTGATCTGGACTTGATCAGCCACGTGATCAGTGCCTGCAGAGTCACGTGATCAGGGCCTGCTGAGCTGCGTGATTCCTGCCGGCTCATCTGCATGACAATTGCCATCTGAGCTGCGTGATTCCTGTCGGCTCATCTGCTTGACAATTGCCAGCTGAGCTGCGTGATTCCTGCCTGGTCACGTGCTTGATTATTGCCAGTTGAGCAGCATGATTCGTCACTGCTGAGCTCCATGCTTATTGCCTGCTGATTGCGTGGTTCGTGTCTGCTCAGCTCTTTGAGTATTGCCTCCTGAGGTCCCTGTTCGGTCGCCACCTGCCGGGGACCAGCCCCAACTGATCCAGGGTATTCGAAGGAGAGATGGCCTAGGCGACTATTTATATGCTAATCAGAGATGTCAAGAATAATAGTATGAGGAGAGCTCAGTAGGAAAATTCGGTGGAGAAAAGAGACTGAGGAGCTTGGTTTACGCGGAAGACCAATCAAACTTCAAGACAAGAAGTTTGCACCACTTACGTAGGCTGCAGGCGCCCTCTCGAATGGCGAAAGGTGCCTCAGCCTAGACACCTTCTCGAGTGGGTCTTAGCAGCCCAGGCATAATTAGGAAGCGTGGTGGGTTCCGCGCTCCAGATGGAGACTCAGCTGGAAGTTAAAGGGAAGAATGACAAGGAACTTTATGAATTGGAGCTGTAAGTTACCTCTTTGACAGAGAGAGCGAGATGGTGGTGGGGGACAGCCCCCAGTGAAATCAGAGGTGAGAGCACAAAGCAATACAGTAGGCAGACTCCGGTTTTTTTGGGGGGGAGATGCTCGAGAATATCCGGGTGGACTCCTGAGGCTCGATCCCGCATTTGCGTATGCCGAGCCTCCTTCCTCATGACCTTTGTCCAGAGTGGAATGCCTCCCCGGCTCCCGGCACATGATCAGTGCATGCTCAGTCACGATATCAGTGCCTGCTCAGCCACGTGATCACTGACGGCACAGTCACGTGATCAGCGCCTCTCAGTCACGTGATCACCGTATGATAAACACGTGATCAGTGAACGACCAGCCAGGTGATCACTGCATGCGCGGTCAGGTGGTCAGTTCCTGATCAGCCACCTGATCAGTGCGTGCACAGTCCCCTGATCAGCGCCTGTCAGTCACTGATCACTGCCTGATAAACCCGTGATCAGTGCCCGAACAGCCACGTCATCAGTGCATGCGCAGTCACGTGATCAGTGCATGATAGCCACGTGATCAGTGCGTGCACAGTCCCATGATCAGCGCCTGTCAGTCACTGATCATTGCCTGAGAAACACGTGATCAGTGCATGATGAGCCATGTGATCAGTGCCCGATCAGCCACGTCATCAGTGCATGCGCAGTCACGTCATCAGTGCATGATAGCCACGTGATCAGTGCCTGCTCAGTCACGTGATCTGGACTTGATCAGCCACGTGATCAGTGCCTGCAGAGTCACGTGATCAGGGCCTGCTGAGCTGCGTGATTCCTGCCGGCTCATCTGCATGACAATTGCCATCTGAGCTGCGTGATTCCTGTCGGCTCATCTGCTTGACAATTGCCAGCTGAGCTGCGTGATTCCTGCCTGGTCACGTGCTTGATTATTGCCAGTTGAGCAGCATGATTCGTCACTGCTGAGCTCCATGCTTATTGCCTGCTGATTGCGTGGTTCGTGTCTGCTCAGCTCTTTGAGTATTGCCTCCTGAGGTCCCTGTTCGGTCGCCACCTGCCGGGGACCAGCCCCAACTGATCCAGGGTATTCGAAGGAGAGATGGCCTAGGCGACTATTTATATGCTAATCAGAGATGTCAAGAATAATAGTATGAGGAGAGCTCAGTAGGAAAATTCGGTGGAGAAAAGAGACTGAGGAGCTTGGTTTACGCGGAAGACCAATCAAACTTCAAGACAAGAAGTTTGCACCACTTACGTAGGCCGCAGGCGCCCTCTCGAATGGCGAAAGGTGCCTCAGCCTAGACACCTTCTCGAGTGGGTCTTAGCAGCCCAGGCATAATTAGGAAGCGTGGTGGGTTCCGCGCTCCAGATGGAGACTCAGCTGGAAGTTAAAGGGAAGAATGACAAGGAACTTTATGAATTGGAGCTGTAAGTTACCTCTTTGACAGAGAGAGCGAGATGGTGGTGGGGGACAGCCCCCAGTGAAATCAGAGGTGAGAGCACAAAGCAATACAGTAGGCAGACTCCGGTTTTTTTGGGGGGGAGATGCTCGAGAATATCCGGGTGGACTCCTGAGGCTCGATCCCGCATTTGCGTATGCCGAGCCTCCTTCCTCATGACCTTTGTCCAGAGTGGAATGCCTCCCCGGCTCCCGGCACATGATCAGTGCATGCTCAGTCACGATATCAGTGCCTGCTCAGCCACGTGATCACTGACGGCACAGTCACGTGATCAGCGCCTCTCAGTCACGTGATCACCGTATGATAAACACGTGATCAGTGAACGACCAGCCAGGTGATCACTGCATGCGCGGTCAGGTGGTCAGTTCCTGATCAGCCACCTGATCAGTGCGTGCACAGTCCCCTGATCAGCGCCTGTCAGTCACTGATCACTGCCTGATAAACCCGTGATCAGTGCCCGAACAGCCACGTCATCAGTGCATGCGCAGTCACGTGATCAGTGCATGATAGCCACGTGATCAGTGCGTGCACAGTCCCATGATCAGCGCCTGTCAGTCACTGATCATTGCCTGAGAAACACGTGATCAGTGCATGATGAGCCATGTGATCAGTGCCCGATCAGCCACGTCATCAGTGCATGCGCAGTCACGTCATCAGTGCATGATAGCCACGTGATCAGTGCCTGCTCAGTCACGTGATCTGGACTTGATCAGCCACGTGATCAGTGCCTGCAGAGTCACGTGATCAGGGCCTGCTGAGCTGCGTGATTCCTGCCGGCTCATCTGCATGACAATTGCCATCTGAGCTGCGTGATTCCTGTCGGCTCATCTGCTTGACAATTGCCAGCTGAGCTGCGTGATTCCTGCCTGGTCACGTGCTTGATTATTGCCAGTTGAGCAGCATGATTCGTCACTGCTGAGCTCCATGCTTATTGCCTGCTGATTGCGTGGTTCGTGTCTGCTCAGCTCTTTGAGTATTGCCTCCTGAGGTCCCTGTTCGGTCGCCACCTGCCGGGGACCAGCCCCAACTGATCCAGGGTATTCGAAGGAGAGATGGCCTAGGCGACTATTTATATGCTAATCAGAGATGTCAAGAATAATAGTATGAGGAGAGCTCAGTAGGAAAATTCGGTGGAGAAAAGAGACTGAGGAGCTTGGTTTACGCGGAAGACCAATCAAACTTCAAGACAAGAAGTTTGCACCACTTACGTAGGCCGCAGGCGCCCTCTCGAATGGCAAAAGGTGCCTCAGCCTAGACACCTTCTCGAGTGGGTCTTAGCAGCCCAGGCATAATTAGGAAGCGTGGTGGGTTCCGCGCTCCAGATGGAGACTCAGCTGGAAGTTAAAGGGAAGAATGACAAGGAACTTTATGAATTGGAGCTGTAAGTTACCTCTTTGACAGAGAGAGCGAGATGGTGGTGGGGGACAGCCCCCAGTGAAATCAGAGGTGAGAGCACAAAGCAATACAGTAGGCAGACTCCGGTTTTTTTGGGGGGGAGATGCTCGAGAATATCCGGGTGGACTCCTGAGGCTCGATCCCGCATTTGCGTATGCCGAGCCTCCTTCCTCATGACCTTTGTCCAGAGTGGAATGCCTCCCCGGCTCCCGGCACATGATCAGTGCATGCTCAGTCACGATATCAGTGCCTGCTCAGCCACGTGATCACTGACGGCACAGTCACGTGATCAGCGCCTCTCAGTCACGTGATCACCGTATGATAAACACGTGATCAGTGAACGACCAGCCAGGTGATCACTGCATGCGCGGTCAGGTGGTCAGTTCCTGATCAGCCACCTGATCAGTGCGTGCACAGTCCCCTGATCAGCGCCTGTCAGTCACTGATCACTGCCTGATAAACCCGTGATCAGTGCCCGAACAGCCACGTCATCAGTGCATGCGCAGTCACGTGATCAGTGCATGATAGCCACGTGATCAGTGCGTGCACAGTCCCATGATCAGCGCCTGTCAGTCACTGATCATTGCCTGAGAAACACGTGATCAGTGCATGATGAGCCATGTGATCAGTGCCCGATCAGCCACGTCATCAGTGCATGCGCAGTCACGTCATCAGTGCATGATAGCCACGTGATCAGTGCCTGCTCAGTCACGTGATCTGGACTTGATCAGCCACGTGATCAGTGCCTGCAGAGTCACGTGATCAGGGCCTGCTGAGCTGCGTGATTCCTGCCGGCTCATCTGCATGACAATTGCCATCTGAGCTGCGTGATTCCTGTCGGCTCATCTGCTTGACAATTGCCAGCTGAGCTGCGTGATTCCTGCCTGGTCACGTGCTTGATTATTGCCAGTTGAGCAGCATGATTCGTCACTGCTGAGCTCCATGCTTATTGCCTGCTGATTGCGTGGTTCGTGTCTGCTCAGCTCTTTGAGTATTGCCTCCTGAGGTCCCTGTTCGGTCGCCACCTGCCGGGGACCAGCCCCAACTGATCCAGGGTATTCGAAGGAGAGATGGCCTAGGCGACTATTTATATGCTAATCAGAGATGTCAAGAATAATAGTATGAGGAGAGCTCAGTAGGAAAATTCGGTGGAGAAAAGAGACTGAGGAGCTTGGTTTACGCGGAAGACCAATCAAACTTCAAGACAAGAAGTTTGCACCACTTACGTAGGCCGCAGGCGCCCTCTCGAATGGCGAAAGGTGCCTCAGCCTAGACACCTTCTCGAGTGGGTCTTAGCAGCCCAGGCATAATTAGGAAGCGTGGTGGGTTCCGCGCTCCAGATGGAGACTCAGCTGGAAGTTAAAGGGAAGAATGACAAGGAACTTTATGAATTGGAGCTGTAAGTTACCTCTTTGACAGAGAGAGCGAGATGGTGGTGGGGGACAGCCCCCAGTGAAATCAGAGGTGAGAGCACAAAGCAATACAGTAGGCAGACTCCGGTTTTTTTGGGGGGGAGATGCTCGAGAATATCCGGGTGGACTCCTGAGGCTCGATCCCGCATTTGCGTATGCCGAGCCTCCTTCCTCATGACCTTTGTCCAGAGTGGAATGCCTCCCCGGCTCCCGGCACATGATCAGTGCATGCTCAGTCACGATATCAGTGCCTGCTCAGCCACGTGATCACTGACGGCACAGTCACGTGATCAGCGCCTCTCAGTCACGTGATCACCGTATGATAAACACGTGATCAGTGAACGACCAGCCAGGTGATCACTGCATGCGCGGTCAGGTGGTCAGTTCCTGATCAGCCACCTGATCAGTGCGTGCACAGTCCCCTGATCAGCGCCTGTCAGTCACTGATCACTGCCTGATAAACCCGTGATCAGTGCCCGAACAGCCACGTCATCAGTGCATGCGCAGTCACGTGATCAGTGCATGATAGCCACGTGATCAGTGCGTGCACAGTCCCATGATCAGCGCCTGTCAGTCACTGATCATTGCCTGAGAAACACGTGATCAGTGCATGATGAGCCATGTGATCAGTGCCCGATCAGCCACGTCATCAGTGCATGCGCAGTCACGTCATCAGTGCATGATAGCCACGTGATCAGTGCCTGCTCAGTCACGTGATCTGGACTTGATCAGCCACGTGATCAGTGCCTGCAGAGTCACGTGATCAGGGCCTGCTGAGCTGCGTGATTCCTGCCGGCTCATCTGCATGACAATTGCCATCTGAGCTGCGTGATTCCTGTCGGCTCATCTGCTTGACAATTGCCAGCTGAGCTGCGTGATTCCTGCCTGGTCACGTGCTTGATTATTGCCAGTTGAGCAGCATGATTCGTCACTGCTGAGCTCCATGCTTATTGCCTGCTGATTGCGTGGTTCGTGTCTGCTCAGCTCTTTGAGTATTGCCTCCTGAGGTCCCTGTTCGGTCGCCACCTGCCGGGGACCAGCCCCAACTGATCCAGGGTATTCGAAGGAGAGATGGCCTAGGCGACTATTTATATGCTAATCAGAGATGTCAAGAATAATAGTATGAGGAGAGCTCAGTAGGAAAATTCGGTGGAGAAAAGAGACTGAGGAGCTTGGTTTACGCGGAAGACCAATCAAACTTCAAGACAAGAAGTTTGCACCACTTACGTAGGCCGCAGGCGCCCTCTCGAATGGCGAAAGGTGCCTCAGCCTAGACACCTTCTCGAGTGGGTCTTAGCAGCCCAGGCATAATTAGGAAGCGTGGTGGGTTCCGCGCTCCAGATGGAGACTCAGCTGGAAGTTAAAGGGAAGAATGACAAGGAACTTTATGAATTGGAGCTGTAAGTTACCTCTTTGAGAGAGAGAGCGAGATGGTGGTGGGGGACAGCCCCCAGTGAAATCAGAGGTGAGAGCACAAAGCAATACAGTAGGCAGACTCCGGTCTTTTTGGGGGGGAGATGCTCGAGAATATCCGGGTGGACTCCTGAGGCTCGATCCCGCATTTGCGTATGCCGAGCCTCCTTCCTCATGACCTTTGTCCAGAGTGGAATGCCTCCCCGGCTCCCGGCACATGATCAGTGCATGCTCAGTCACGATATCAGTGCCTGCTCAGCCACGTGATCACTGACGGCACAGTCACGTGATCAGCGCCTCTCAGTCACGTGATCACCGTATGATAAACACGTGATCAGTGAACGACCAGCCAGGTGATCACTGCATGCGCGGTCAGGTGGTCAGTTCCTGATCAGCCACCTGATCAGTGCGTGCACAGTCCCCTGATCAGCGCCTGTCAGTCACTGATCACTGCCTGATAAACCCGTCATCAGTGCCCGAACAGCCACGTCATCAGTGCATGCGCAGTCACGTGATCAGTGCATGATAGCCACGTGATCAGTGCGTGCACAGTCCCATGATCAGCGCCTGTCAGTCACTGATCATTGCCTGAGAAACACGTGATCAGTGCATGATGAGCCATGTGATCAGTGCCCGATCAGCCACGTCATCAGTGCATGCGCAGTCACGTCATCAGTGCATGATAGCCACGTGATCAGTGCCTGCTCAGTCACGTGATCTGGACTTGATCAGCCACGTGATCAGTGCCTGCAGAGTCACGTGATCAGGGCCTGCTGAGCTGCGTGATTCCTGCCGGCTCATCTGCATGACAATTGCCATCTGAGCTGCGTGATTCCTGTCGGCTCATCTGCTTGACAATTGCCAGCTGAGCTGCGTGATTCCTGCCTGGTCACGTGCTTGATTATTGCCAGTTGAGCAGCATGATTCGTCACTGCTGAGCTCCATGCTTATTGCCTGCTGATTGCGTGGTTCGTGTCTGCTCAGCTCTTTGAGTATTGCCTCCTGAGGTCCCTGTTCGGTCGCCACCTGCCGGGGACCAGCCCCAACTGATCCAGGGTATTCGAAGGAGAGATGGCCTAGGCGACTATTTATATGCTAATCAGAGATGTCAAGAATAATAGTATGAGGAGAGCTCAGTAGGAAAATTCGGTGGAGAAAAGAGACTGAGGAGCTTGGTTTACGCGGAAGACCAATCAAACTTCAAGACAAGAAGTTTGCACCACTTACGTAGGCCGCAGGCGCCCTCTCGAATGGCGAAAGGTGCCTCAGCCTAGACACCTTCTCGAGTGGGTCTTAGCAGCCCAGGCATAATTAGGAAGCGTGGTGGGTTCCGCGCTCCAGATGGAGACTCAGCTGGAAGTTAAAGGGAAGAATGACAAGGAACTTTATGAATTGGAGCTGTAAGTTACCTCTTTGACAGAGAGAGCGAGATGGTGGTGGGGGACAGCCCCCAGTGAAATCAGAGGTGAGAGCACAAAGCAATACAGTAGGCAGACTCCGGTTTTTTTGGGGGGGAGATGCTCGAGAATATCCGGGTGGACTCCTGAGGCTCGATCCCGCATTTGCGTATGCCGAGCCTCCTTCCTCATGACCTTTGTCCAGAGTGGAATGCCTCCCCGGCTCCCGGCACATGATCAGTGCATGCTCAGTCACGATATCAGTGCCTGCTCAGCCACGTGATCACTGACGGCACAGTCACGTGATCAGCGCCTCTCAGTCACGTGATCACCGTATGATAAACACGTGATCAGTGAACGACCAGCCAGGTGATCACTGCATGCGCGGTCAGGTGGTCAGTTCCTGATCAGCCACCTGATCAGTGCGTGCACAGTCCCCTGATCAGCGCCTGTCAGTCACTGATCACTGCCTGATAAACCCGTGATCAGTGCCCGAACAGCCACGTCATCAGTGCATGCGCAGTCACGTGATCAGTGCATGATAGCCACGTGATCAGTGCGTGCACAGTCCCATGATCAGCGCCTGTCAGTCACTGATCATTGCCTGAGAAACACGTGATCAGTGCATGATGAGCCATGTGATCAGTGCCCGATCAGCCACGTCATCAGTGCATGCGCAGTCACGTCATCAGTGCATGATAGCCACGTGATCAGTGCCTGCTCAGTCACGTGATCTGGACTTGATCAGCCACGTGATCAGTGCCTGCAGAGTCACGTGATCAGGGCCTGCTGAGCTGCGTGATTCCTGCCGGCTCATCTGCATGACAATTGTCATCTGAGCTGCGTGATTCCTGTCGGCTCATCTGCTTGACAATTGCCAGCTGAGCTGCGTGATTCCTGCCTGGTCACGTGCTTGATTATTGCCAGTTGAGCAGCATGATTCGTCACTGCTGAGCTCCATGCTTATTGCCTGCTGATTGCGTGGTTCGTGTCTGCTCAGCTCTTTGAGTATTGCCTCCTGAGGTCCCTGTTCGGTCGCCACCTGCCGGGGACCAGCCCCAACTGATCCAGGGTATTCGAAGGAGAGATGGCCTAGGCGACTATTTATATGCTAATCAGAGATGTCAAGAATAATAGTATGAGGAGAGCTCAGTAGGAAAATTCGGTGGAGAAAAGAGACTGAGGAGCTTGGTTTACGCGGAAGACCAATCAAACTTCAAGACAAGAAGTTTGCACCACTAACGTAGGCCGCAGGCGCCCTCTCGAATGGCGAAAGGTGCCTCAGCCTAGACACCTTCTCGAGTGGGTCTTAGCAGCCCAGGCATAATTAGGAAGCGTGGTGGGTTCCGCGCTCCAGATGGAGACTCAGCTGGAAGTTAAAGGGAAGAATGACAAGGAACTTTATGAATTGGAGCTGTAAGTTACCTCTTTGACAGAGAGAGCGAGATGGTGGTGGGGGACAGCCCCCAGTGAAATCAGAGGTGAGAGCACAAAGCAATACAGTAGGCAGACTCCGGTTTTTTTGGGGGGGAGATGCTCGAGAATATCCGGGTGGACTCCTGAGGCTCGATCCCGCATTTGCGTATGCCGAGCCTCCTTCCTCATGACCTTTGTCCAGAGTGGAATGCCTCCCCGGCTCCCGGCACATGATCAGTGCATGCTCAGTCACGATATCAGTGCCTGCTCAGCCACGTGATCACTGACGGCACAGTCACGTGATCAGCGCCTCTCAGTCACGTGATCACCGTATGATAAACCCGTGATCAGTGAACCGACCAGCCAGGTGATCACTGCATGCGCGGTCAGGTGGTCAGTTCCTGATAGCCACGTGATCAGTGCGTGCACAGTCCCCTGATCAGCGCCTGTCAGTCACTGATCACTGCCTGATAAACACGTGATCAGTGCATGATGAGCCATGTGATCAGTGCCCGATCAGCCACGTCATCAGTGCATGCGCAGTCACGTCATCAGTGCATGATAGCCACGTGATCAGTGCCTGCTCAGTCACGTGATCTGGACTTGATCAGCCACGTGATCAGTGCCTGCAGAGTCACGTGATCAGGGCCTGCTGAGCTGCGTGATTCCTGCCGGCTCATCTGCATGACAATTGCCATCTGAGCTGCGTGATTCCTGTCGGCTCATCTGCTTGACAATTGCCAGCTGAGCTGCGTGATTCCTGCCTGGTCACGTGCTTGATTATTGCCAGTTGAGCAGCATGATTCGTCACTGCTGAGCTCCATGCTTATTGCCTGCTGATTGCGTGGTTCGTGTCTGCTCAGCTCTTTGAGTATTGCCTCCTGAGGTCCCTGTTCGGTCGCCACCTGCCGGGGACCAGCCCCAACTGATCCAGGGTATTCGAAGGAGAGATGGCCTAGGCGACTATTTATATGCTAATCAGAGATGTCAAGAATAATAGTATGAGGAGAGCTCAGTAGGAAAATTCGGTGGAGAAAAGAGACTGAGGAGCTTGGTTTACGCGGAAGACCAATCAAACTTCAAGACAAGAAGTTTGCACCACTTACGTAGGCCGCAGGCGCCCTCTCGAATGGCGAAAGGTGCCTCAGCCTAGACACCTTCTCGAGTGGGTCTTAGCAGCCCAGGCATAATTAGGAAGCGTGGTGGGTTCCGCGCTCCAGATGGAGACTCAGCTGGAAGTTAAAGGGAAGAATGACAAGGAACTTTATGAATTGGAGCTGTAAGTTACCTCTTTGACAGAGAGAGCGAGATGGTGGTGGGGGACAGCCCCCAGTGAAATCAGAGGTGAGAGCACAAAGCAATACAGTAGGCAGACTCCGGTTTTTTGGGGGGGAGATGCTCGAGAATATCCGGGTGGACTCCTGAGGCTCGATCCCGCATTTGCGTATGCCGAGCCTCCTTCCTCATGACCTTTGTCCAGAGTGGAATGCCTCCCCGGCTCCCGGCACATGATCAGTGCATGCTCAGTCACGATATCAGTGCCTGCTCAGCCACGTGATCACTGACGGCACAGTCACGTGATCAGCGCCTCTCAGTCACGTGATCACCGTATGATAAACACGTGATCAGTGAACGACCAGCCAGGTGATCACTGCATGCGCGGTCAGGTGGTCAGTTCCTGATCAGCCACCTGATCAGTGCGTGCACAGTCCCCTGATCAGCGCCTGTCAGTCACTGATCACTGCCTGATAAACCCGTGATCAGTGCCCGAACAGCCACGTCATCAGTGCATGCGCAGTCACGTGATCAGTGCATGATAGCCACGTGATCAGTGCGTGCACAGTCCCATGATCAGCGCCTGTCAGTCACTGATCATTGCCTGAAAACACGTGATCAGTGCATGATGAGCCATGTGATCAGTGCCCGATCAGCCACGTCATCAGTGCATGCGCAGTCACGTCATCAGTGCATGATAGCCACGTGATCAGTGCCTGCTCAGTCACGTGATCTGGACTTGATCAGCCACGTGATCAGTGCCTGCAGAGTCACGTGATCAGGGCCTGCTGAGCTGCGTGATTCCTGCCGGCTCATCTGCATGACAATTGCCATCTGAGCTGCGTGATTCCTGTCGGCTCATCTGCTTGACAATTGCCAGCTGAGCTGCGTGATTCCTGCCTGGTCACGTGCTTGATTATTGCCAGTTGAGCAGCATGATTCGTCACTGCTGAGCTCCATGCTTATTGCCTGCTGATTGCGTGGTTCGTGTCTGCTCAGCTCTTTGAGTATTGCCTCCTGAGGTCCCTGTTCGGTCGCCACCTGCCGGGGACCAGCCCCAACTGATCCAGGGTATTCGAAGGAGAGATGGCCTAGGCGACTATTTATATGCTAATCAGAGATGTCAAGAATAATAGTATGAGGAGAGCTCAGTAGGAAAATTCGGTGGAGAAAAGAGACTGAGGAGCTTGGTTTACGCGGAAGACCAATCAAACTTCAAGACAAGAAGTTTGCACCACTTACGTAGGCCGCAGGCGCCCTCTCGAATGGCGAAAGGTGCCTCAGCCTAGACACCTTCTCGAGTGGGTCTTAGCAGCCCAGGCATAATTAGGAAGCGTGGTGGGTTCCGCGCTCCAGATGGAGACTCAGCTGGAAGTTAAAGGGAAGAATGACAAGGAACTTTATGAATTGGAGCTGTAAGTTACCTCTTTGACAGAGAGAGCGAGATGGTGGTGGGGGACAGCCCCCAGTGAAATCAGAGGTGAGAGCACAAAGCAATACAGTAGGCAGACTCCGGTTTTTTTGGGGGGGAGATGCTCGAGAATATCCGGGTGGACTCCTGAGGCTCGATCCCGCATTTGCGTATGCCGAGCCTCCTTCCTCATGACCTTTGTCCAGAGTGGAATGCCTCCCCGGCTCCCGGCACATGATCAGTGCATGCTCAGTCACGATATCAGTGCCTGCTCAGCCACGTGATCACTGACGGCACAGTCACGTGATCAGCGCCTCTCAGTCACGTGATCACCGTATGATAAACACGTGATCAGTGAACGACCAGCCAGGTGATCACTGCATGCGCGGTCAGGTGGTCAGTTCCTGATCAGCCACCTGATCAGTGCGTGCACAGTCCCCTGATCAGCGCCTGTCAGTCACTGATCACTGCCTGATAAACCCGTGATCAGTGCCCGAACAGCCACGTCATCAGTGCATGCGCAGTCACGTGATCAGTGCATGATAGCCACGTGATCAGTGCGTGCACAGTCCCATGATCAGCGCCTGTCAGTCACTGATCATTGCCTGAGAAACACGTGATCAGTGCATGATGAGCCATGTGATCAGTGCCCGATCAGCCACGTCATCAGTGCATGCGCAGTCACGTCATCAGTGCATGATAGCCACGTGATCAGTGCCTGCTCAGTCACGTGATCTGGACTTGATCAGCCACGTGATCAGTGCCTGCAGAGTCACGTGATCAGGGCCTGCTGAGCTGCGTGATTCCTGCCGGCTCATCTGCATGACAATTGCCATCTGAGCTGCGTGATTCCTGTCGGCTCATCTGCTTGACAATTGCCAGCTGAGCTGCGTGATTCCTGCCTGGTCACGTGCTTGATTATTGCCAGTTGAGCAGCATGATTCGTCACTGCTGAGCTCCATGCTTATTGCCTGCTGATTGCGTGGTTCGTGTCTGCTCAGCTCTTTGAGTATTGCCTCCTGAGGTCCCTGTTCGGTCGCCACCTGCCGGGGACCAGCCCCAACTGATCCAGGGTATTCGAAGGAGAGATGGCCTAGGCGACTATTTATATGCTAATCAGAGATGTCAAGAATAATAGTATGAGGAGAGCTCAGTAGGAAAATTCGGTGGAGAAAAGAGACTGAGGAGCTTGGTTTACGCGGAAGACCAATCAAACTTCAAGACAAGAAGTTTGCACCACTTACGTAGGCCGCAGGCGCCTCTCGAATGGCGAAAGGTGCCTCAGCCTAGACACCTTCTCGAGTGGGTCTTAGCAGCCCAGGCATAATTAGGAAGCGTGGTGGGTTCCGCGCTCCAGATGGAGACTCAGCTGGAAGTTAAAGGGAAGAATGACAAGGAACTTTATGAATTGGAGCTGTAAGTTACCTCTTTGACAGAGAGAGCGAGATGGTGGTGGGGGACAGCCCCCAGTGAAATCAGAGGTGAGAGCACAAAGCAATACAGTAGGCAGACTCCGGTTTTTTTGGGGGGAGATGCTCGAGAATATCCGGGTGGACTCCTGAGGCTCGATCCCGCATTTGCGTATGCCGAGCCTCCTTCCTCATGACCTTTGTCCAGAGTGGAATGCCTCCCCGGCTCCCGGCACATGATCAGTGCATGCTCAGTCACGATATCAGTGCCTGCTCAGCCACGTGATCACTGACGGCACAGTCACGTGATCAGCGCCTCTCAGTCACGTGATCACCGTATGATAAACACGTGATCAGTGAACGACCAGCCAGGTGATCACTGCATGCACGTTCAGGTGGTCAGTTCCTGATCAGCCACCTGATCAGTGCGTGCACAGTCCCCTGATCAGCGCCTGTCAGTCACTGATCACTGCCTGATAAACACGTGATCAGTGCCCGAACAGCCACGTCATCAGTGCATGCGCAGTCACGTGATCAGTGCATGATAGCCACGTGATCAGTGCGTGCACAGTCCCATGATCAGCGCCTGTCAGTCACTGATCATTGCCTGAGAAACACGTGATCAGTGCATGATGAGCCATGTGATCAGTGCCCGATCAGCCACGTCATCAGTGCATGCGCAGTCACGTCATCAGTGCATGATAGCCACGTGATCAGTGCCTGCTCAGTCACGTGATCTGGACTTGATCAGCCACGTGATCAGTGCCTGCAGAGTCACGTGATCAGGGCCTGCTGAGCTGCGTGATTCCTGCCGGCTCATCTGCATGACAATTGCCATCTGAGCTGCGTGATTCCTGTCGGCTCATCTGCTTGACAAGTGCCAGCTGAGCTGCGTGATTCCTGCCTGGTCACGTGCTTGATTATTGCCAGTTGAGCAGCATGATTCGTCACTGCTGAGCTCCATGCTTATTGCCTGCTGATTGCGTGGTTCGTGTCTGCTCAGCTCTTTGAGTATTGCCTCCTGAGGTCCCTGTTCGGTCGCCACCTGCCGGGGACCAGCCCCAACTGATCCAGGGTATTCGAAGGAGAGATGGCCTAGGCGACTATTTATGTGCTAATCAGAGATGTCAAGAATAATAGTATGAGGAGAGCTCAGTAGGAAAATTCGGTGGAGAAAAGAGACTGAGGAGCTTGGTTTACGTGGAAGACCAATCAAACTTCAAGACAAGAAGTTTGCACCACTTACGTAGGCCGCAGGCGCCCTCTCGAATGGCGAAAGGTGCCTCACCCTAGACACCTTCTCGAGTGGGTCTTAGCAGCCCAGGCATAATTAGGAAGCGTGGTGGGTTCCGCGCTCCAGATGGAGACTCAGCTGGAAGTTAAAGGGAAGAATGACAAGGAACTTTATGAATTGGAGCTGTAAGTTACCTCTTTGACAGAGAGAGCGAGATGGTGGTGGGGGACAGCCCCCAGTGAAATCAGAGGTGAGAGCACAAAGCAATACAGTAGGCAGACTCCGGTTTTCTTGGGGGGGAGATGCTCGAGAATATCCGGGTGGACTCCTGAGGCTCGATCCCGCATTTGCGTATGCCGAGCCTCCTTCCTCATGACCTTTGTCCAGAGTGGAATGCCTCCCCGGCTCCCGGCACATGATCAGTGCATGCTCAGTCACGATATCAGTGCCTGCTCGGCCACGTGATCACTGACGGCACAGTCACGTGATCAGCGCCTCTCAGTCACGTGATCACCGTATGATAAACACGTGATCAGTGAACGACCAGCCAGGTGATCACTGCATGCGCGGTCAGGTGGTCAGTTCCTGATCAGCCACCTGATCAGTGCGTGCACAGTCCCCTGATCAGCGCCTGTCAGTCACTGATCACTGCCTGATAAACCCGTGATCAGTGCCCGAACAGCCACGTCATCAGTGCATGCGCAGTCACGTGATCAGTGCATGATAGCCACGTGATCAGTGCGTGCACAGTCCCATGATCAGCGCCTGTCAGTCACTGATCATTGCCTGAGAAACACGTGATCAGTGCATGATGAGCCATGTGATCAGTGCCCGATCAGCCACGTCATCAGTGCATGCGCAGTCACGTCATCAGTGCATGATAGCCACGTGATCAGTGCCTGCTCAGTCACGTGATCTGGACTTGATCAGCCACGTGATCAGTGCCTGCAGAGTCACGTGATCAGGGCCTGCTGAGCTGCGTGATTCCTGCCGGCTCATCTGCATGACAATTGCCATCTGAGCTGCGTGATTCCTGTCGGCTCATCTGCTTGACAATTGCCAGCTGAGCTGCGTGATTCCTGCCTGGTCACGTGCTTGATTATTGCCAGTTGAGCAGCATGATTCGTCACTGCTGAGCTCCATGCTTATTGCCTGCTGATTGCGTGGTTCGTGTCTGCTCAGCTCTTTGAGTATTGCCTCCTGAGGTCCCTGTTCGGTCGCCACCTGCCGGGGACCAGCCCCAACTGATCCAGGGTATTCGAAGGAGAGATGGCCTAGGCGACTATTTATATGCTAATCAGAGATGTCAAGAATAATAGTATGAGGAGAGCTCAGTAGGAAAATTCGGTGGAGAAAAGAGACTGAGGAGCTTGGTTTACGCGGAAGACCAATCAAACTTCAAGACAAGAAGTTTGCACCACTTACGTAGGCCGCAGGCGCCCTCTCGAATGGCGAAAGGTGCCTCACCCTAGACACCTTCTCGAGTGGGTCTTAGCAGCCCAGGCATAATTAGGAAGCGTGGTGGGTTCCGCGCTCCAGATGGAGACTCAGCTGGAAGTTAAAGGGAAGAATGACAAGGAACTTTATGAATTGGAGCTGTAAGTTACCTCTTTGACAGAGAGAGCGAGATGGTGGTGGGGGACAGCCCCCAGTGAAATCAGAGGTGAGAGCACAAAGCAATACAGTAGGCAGACTCCGGTTTTTTTGGGGGGAGATGCTCGAGAATATCCGGGTGGACTCCTGAGGCTCGATCCCGCATTTGCGTATGCCGAGCCTCCTTCCTCATGACCTTTGTCCAGAGTGGAATGCCTCCCCGGCTCCCGGCACATGATCAGTGCATGCTCAGTCACGATATCAGTGCCTGCTCAGCCACGTGATCACTGACGGCACAGTCACGTGATCAGCGCCTCTCAGTCACGTGATCACCGTATGATAAACACGTGATCAGTGAACGACCAGCCAGGTGATCACTGCATGCGCGGTCAGGTGGTCAGTTCCTGATCAGCCACCTGATCAGTGCGTGCACAGTCCCCTGATCAGCGCCTGTCAGTCACTGATCACTGCCTGATAAACCCGTGATCAGTGCCCGAACAGCCACGTCATCAGTGCATGCGCAGTCACGTGATCAGTGCATGATAGCCACGTGATCAGTGCGTGCACAGTCCCATGATCAGCGCCTGTCAGTCACTGATCATTGCCTGAGAAACACGTGATCAGTGCATGATGAGCCATGTGATCAGTGCCCGATCAGCCACGTCATCAGTGCATGCGCAGTCACGTCATCAGTGCATGATAGCCACGTGATCAGTGCCTGCTCAGTCACGTGATCTGGACTTGATCAGCCACGTGATCAGTGCCTGCAGAGTCACGTGATCAGGGCCTGCTGAGCTGCGTGATTCCTGCCGGCTCATCTGCATGACAATTGCCATCTGAGCTGCGTGATTCCTGTCGGCTCATCTGCTTGACAATTGCCAGCTGAGCTGCGTGATTCCTGCCTGGTCACGTGCTTGATTATTGCCAGTTGAGCAGCATGATTCGTCACTGCTGAGCTCCATGCTTATTGCCTGCTGATTGCGTGGTTCGTGTCTGCTCAGCTCTTTGAGTATTGCCTCCTGAGGTCCCTGTTCGGTCGCCACCTGCCGGGACCAGCCCCAACTGATCCAGGGTATTCGAAGGAGAGATGGCCTAGGCGACTATTTATATGCTAATCAGAGATGTCAAGAATAATAGTATGAGGAGAGCTCAGTAGGAAAATTCGGTGGAGAAAAGAGACTGAGGAGCTTGGTTTACGCGGAAGACCAATCAAACTTCAAGACAAGAAGTTTGCACCACTTACGTAGGCCGCAGGCGCCCTCTCGAATGGCGAAAGGTGCCTCACCCTAGACACCTTCTCGAGTGGGTCTTAGCAGCCCAGGCATAATTAGAAGCGTGGTGGGTTCCGCGCTCCAGATGGAGACTCAGCTGGAAGTTAAAGGGAAGAATGACAAGGAACTTTATGAATTGGAGCTGTAAGTTACCTCTTTGACAGAGAGAGCGAGATGGTGGTGGGGGACAGCCCCCAGTGAAATCAGAGGTGAGAGCACAAAGCAATACAGTAGGCAGACTCCGGTTTTTTTGGGGGGGAGATGCTCGAGAATATCCGGGTGGACTCCTGAGGCTCGATCCCGCATTTGCGTATGCCGAGCCTCCTTCCTCATGACCTTTGTCCAGAGTGGAATGCCTCCCCGGCTCCCGGCACATGATCAGTGCATGCTCAGTCACGATATCAGTGCCTGCTCAGCCACGTGATCACTGACGGCACAGTCACGTGATCAGCGCCTCTCAGTCACGTGATCACCGTATGATAAACACGTGATCAGTGAACGACCAGCCAGGTGATCACTGCATGCGCGGTCAGGTGGTCAGTTCCTGATCAGCCACCTGATCAGTGCGTGCACAGTCCCCTGATCAGCGCCTGTCAGTCACTGATCACTGCCTGATAAACCCGTGATCAGTGCCCGAACAGCCACGTCATCAGTGCATGCGCAGTCACGTGATCAGTGCATGATAGCCACGTGATCAGTGCGTGCACAGTCCCATGATCAGCGCCTGTCAGTCACTGATCATTGCCTGAGAAACACGTGATCAGTGCATGATGAGCCATGTGATCAGTGCCCGATCAGCCACGTCATCAGTGCATGCGCAGTCACGTCATCAGTGCATGATAGCCACGTGATCAGTGCCTGCTCAGTCACGTGATCTGGACTTGATCAGCCACGTGATCAGTGCCTGCAGAGTCACGTGATCAGGGCCTGCTGAGCTGCGTGATTCCTGCCGGCTCATCTGCATGACAATTGCCATCTGAGCTGCGTGATTCCTGTCGGCTCATCTGCTTGACAATTGCCAGCTGAGCTGCGTGATTCCTGCCTGGTCACGTGCTTGATTATTGCCAGTTGAGCAGCATGATTCGTCACTGCTGAGCTCCATGCTTATTGCCTGCTGATTGCGTGGTTCGTGTCTGCTCAGCTCTTTGAGTATTGCCTCCTGAGGTCCCTGTTCGGTCGCCACCTGCCGGGGACCAGCCCCAACTGATCCAGGGTATTCGAAGGAGAGATGGCCTAGGCGACTATTTATATGCTAATCAGAGATGTCAAGAATAATAGTATGAGGAGAGCTCAGTAGGAAAATTCGGTGGAGAAAAGAGACTGAGGAGCTTGGTTTACGCGGAAGACCAATCAAACTTCAAGACAAGAAGTTTGCACCACTTACGTAGGCCGCAGGCGCCCTCTCGAATGGCGAAAGGTGCCTCAGCCTAGACACCTTCTCGAGTGGGTCTTAGCAGCCCAGGCATAATTAGGAAGCGTGGTGGGTTCCGCGCTCCAGATGGAGACTCAGCTGGAAGTTAAAGGGAAGAATGACAAGGAACTTTATGAATTGGAGCTGTAAGTTACCTCTTTGACAGAGAGAGCGAGATGGTGGTGGGGGACAGCCCCCAGTGAAATCAGAGGTGAGAGCACAAAGCAATACAGTAGGCAGACTCCGGTTTTTTTGGGGGGGAGATGCTCGAGAATATCCGGGTGGACTCCTGAGGCTCGATCCCGCATTTGCGTATGCCGAGCCTCCTTCCTCATGACCTTTGTCCAGAGTGGAATGCCTCCCCGGCTCCCGGCACATGATCAGTGCATGCTCAGTCACGATATCAGTGCCTGCTCAGCCACGTGATCACTGACGGCACAGTCACGTGATCAGCGCCTCTCAGTCACGTGATCACCGTATGATAAACACGTGATCAGTGAACGACCAGCCAGGTGATCACTGCATGCGCGGTCAGGTGGTCAGTTCCTGATCAGCCACCTGATCAGTGCGTGCACAGTCCCCTGATCAGCGCCTGTCAGTCACTGATCACTGCCTGATAAACCCGTGATCAGTGCCCGAACAGCCACGTCATCAGTGCATGCGCAGTCACGTGATCAGTGCATGATAGCCACGTGATCAGTGCGTGCACAGTCCCATGATCAGCGCCTGTCAGTCACTGATCATTGCCTGAGAAACACGTGATCAGTGCATGATGAGCCATGTGATCAGTGCCCGATCAGCCACGTCATCAGTGCATGCGCAGTCACGTCATCAGTGCATGATAGCCACGTGATCAGTGCCTGCTCAGTCACGTGATCTGGACTTGATCAGCCACGTGATCAGTGCCTGCAGAGTCACGTGATCAGGGCCTGCTGAGCTGCGTGATTCCTGCCGGCTCATCTGCATGACAATTGCCATCTGAGCTGCGTGATTCCTGTCGGCTCATCTGCTTGACAATTGCCAGCTGAGCTGCGTGATTCCTGCCTGGTCACGTGCTTGATTATTGCCAGTTGAGCAGCATGATTCGTCACTGCTGAGCTCCATGCTTATTGCCTGCTGATTGCGTGGTTCGTGTCTGCTCAGCTCTTTGAGTATTGCCTCCTGAGGTCCCTGTTCGGTCGCCACCTGCCGGGGACCAGCCCCAACTGATCCAGGGTATTCGAAGGAGAGATGGCCTAGGCGACTATTTATATGCTAATCAGAGATGTCAAGAATAATAGTATGAGGAGAGCTCAGTAGGAAAATTCGGTGGAGAAAAGAGACTGAGGAGCTTGGTTTACGCGGAAGACCAATCAAACTTCAAGACAAGAAGTTTGCACCACTTACGTAGGCCGCAGGCGCCCTCTCGAATGGCGAAAGGTGCCTCAGCCTAGACACCTTCTCGAGTGGGTCTTAGCAGCCCAGGCATAATTAGGAAGCGTGGTGGGTTCCGCGCTCCAGATGGAGACTCAGCTGGAAGTTAAAGGGAAGAATGACAAGGAACTTTATGAATTGGAGCTGTAAGTTACCTCTTTGACAGAGAGAGCGAGATGGTGGTGGGGGACAGCCCCCAGTGAAATCAGAGGTGAGAGCACAAAGCAATACAGTAGGCAGACTCCGGTTTTTTTGGGGGGAGATGCTCGAGAATATCCGGGTGGACTCCTGAGGCTCGATCCCGCATTTGCGTATGCCGAGCCTCCTTCCTCATGACCTTTGTCCAGAGTGGAATGCCTCCCCGGCTCCCGGCACATGATCAGTGCATGCTCAGTCACGATATCAGTGCCTGCTCAGCCACGTGATCACTGACGGCACAGTCACGTGATCAGCGCCTCTCAGTCACGTGATCACCGTATGATAAACACGTGATCAGTGAACGACCAGCCAGGTGATCACTGCATGCGCGGTCAGGTGGTCAGTTCCTGATCAGCCACCTGATCAGTGCGTGCACAGTCCCCTGATCAGCGCCTGTCAGTCACTGATCACTGCCTGATAAACCCGTGATCAGTGCCCGAACAGCCACGTCATCAGTGCATGCGCAGTCACGTGATCAGTGCATGATAGCCACGTGATCAGTGCGTGCACAGTCCCATGATCAGCGCCTGTCAGTCACTGATCATTGCCTGAGAAACACGTGATCAGTGCATGATGAGCCATGTGATCAGTGCCCGATCAGCCACGTCATCAGTGCATGCGCAGTCACGTCATCAGTGCATGATAGCCACGTGATCAGTGCCTGCTCAGTCACGTGATCTGGACTTGATCAGCCACGTGATCAGTGCCTGCAGAGTCACGTGATCAGGGCCTGCTGAGCTGCGTGATTCCTGCCGGCTCATCTGCATGACAATTGCCATCTGAGCTGCGTGATTCCTGTCGGCTCATCTGCTTGACAATTGCCAGCTGAGCTGCGTGATTCCTGCCTGGTCACGTGCTTGATTATTGCCAGTTGAGCAGCATGATTCGTCACTGCTGAGCTCCATGCTTATTGCCTGCTGATTGCGTGGTTCGTGTCTGCTCAGCTCTTTGAGTATTGCCTCCTGAGGTCCCTGTTCGGTCGCCACCTGCCGGGGACCAGCCCCAACTGATCCAGGGTATTCGAAGGAGAGATGGCCTAGGCGACTATTTATATGCTAATCAGAGATGTCAAGAATAATAGTATGAGGAGAGCTCAGTAGGAAAATTCGGTGGAGAAAAGAGACTGAGGAGCTTGGTTTACGCGGAAGACCAATCAAACTTCAAGACAAGAAGTTTGCACCACTTACGTAGGCCGCAGGCGCCCTCTCGAATGGCGAAAGGTGCCTCAGCCTAGACACCTTCTCGAGTGGGTCTTAGCAGCCCAGGCATAATTAGGAAGCGTGGTGGGTTCCGCGCTCCAGATGGAGACTCAGCTGGAAGTTAAAGGGAAGAATGACAAGGAACTTTATGAATTGGAGCTGTAAGTTACCTCTTTGACAGAGAGAGCGAGATGGTGGTGGGGGACAGCCCCCAGTGAAATCAGAGGTGAGAGCACAAAGCAATACAGTAGGCAGACTCCGGTTTTTTGGGGGGAGATGCTCGAGAATATCCGGGTGGACTCCTGAGGCTCGATCCCGCATTTGCGTATGCCGAGCCTCCTTCCTCATGACCTTTGTCCAGAGTGGAATGCCTCCCCGGCTCCCGGCACATGATCAGTGCATGCTCAGTCACGATATCAGTGCCTGCTCAGCCACGTGATCACTGACGGCACAGTCACGTGATCAGCGCCTCTCAGTCACGTGATCACCGTATGATAAACACGTGATCAGTGAACGACCAGCCAGGTGATCACTGCATGCGCGGTCAGGTGGTCAGTTCCTGATCAGCCACCTGATCAGTGCGTGCACAGTCCCCTGATCAGCGCCTGTCAGTCACTGATCACTGCCTGATAAACCCGTGATCAGTGCCCGAACAGCCACGTCATCAGTGCATGCGCAGTCACGTGATCAGTGCATGATAGCCACGTGATCAGTGCGTGCACAGTCCCATGATCAGCGCCTGTCAGTCACTGATCATTGCCTGAGAAACACGTGATCAGTGCATGATGAGCCATGTGATCAGTGCCCGATCAGCCACGTCATCAGTGCATGCGCAGTCACGTCATCAGTGCATGATAGCCACGTGATCAGTGCCTGCTCAGTCACGTGATCTGGACTTGATCAGCCACGTGATCAGTGCCTGCAGAGTCACGTGATCAGGGCCTGCTGAGCTGCGTGATTCCTGCCGGCTCATCTGCATGACAATTGCCATCTGAGCTGCGTGATTCCTGTCGGCTCATCTGCTTGACAATTGCCAGCTGAGCTGCGTGATTCCTGCCTGGTCACGTGCTTGATTATTGCCAGTTGAGCAGCATGATTCGTCACTGCTGAGCTCCATGCTTATTGCCTGCTGATTGCGTGGTTCGTGTCTGCTCAGCTCTTTGAGTATTGCCTCCTGAGGTCCCTGTTCGGTCGCCACCTGCCGGGGACCAGCCCCAACTGATCCAGGGTATTCGAAGGAGAGATGGCCTAGGCGACTATTTATATGCTAATCAGAGATGTCAAGAATAATAGTATGAGGAGAGCTCAGTAGGAAAATTCGGTGGAGAAAAGAGACTGAGGAGCTTGGTTTACGCGGAAGACCAATCAAACTTCAAGACAAGAAGTTTGCACCACTTACGTAGGCCGCAGGCGCCCTCTCGAATGGCGAAAGGTGCCTCAGCCTAGACACCTTCTCGAGTGGGTCTTAGCAGCCCAGGCATAATTAGGAAGCGTGGTGGGTTCCGCGCTCCAGATGGAGACTCAGCTGGAAGTTAAAGGGAAGAATGACAAGGAACTTTATGAATTGGAGCTGTAAGTTACCTCTTTGACAGAGAGAGCGAGATGGTGGTGGGGGACAGCCCCCAGTGAAATCAGAGGTGAGAGCACAAAGCAATACAGTAGGCAGACTCCGGTTTTTTTGGGGGAGATGCTCGAGAATATCCGGGTGGACTCCTGAGGCTCGATCCCGCATTTGCGTATGCCGAGCCTCCTTCCTCATGACCTTTGTCCAGAGTGGAATGCCTCCCCGGCTCCCGGCACATGATCAGTGCATGCTCAGTCACGATATCAGTGCCTGCTCAGCCACGTGATCACTGACGGCACAGTCACGTGATCAGCGCCTCTCAGTCACGTGATCACCGTATGATAAACACGTGATCAGTGAACGACCAGCCAGGTGATCACTGCATGCGCGGTCAGGTGGTCAGTTCCTGATCAGCCACCTGATCAGTGCGTGCACAGTCCCCTGATCAGCGCCTGTCAGTCACTGATCACTGCCTGATAAACCCGTGATCAGTGCCCGAACAGCCACGTCATCAGTGCATGCGCAGTCACGTGATCAGTGCATGATAGCCACGTGATCAGTGCGTGCACAGTCCCATGATCAGCGCCTGTCAGTCACTGATCATTGCCTGAGAAACACGTGATCAGTGCATGATGAGCCATGTGATCAGTGCCCGATCAGCCACGTCATCAGTGCATGCGCAGTCACGTCATCAGTGCATGATAGCCACGTGATCAGTGCCTGCTCAGTCACGTGATCTGGACTTGATCAGCCACGTGATCAGTGCCTGCAGAGTCACGTGATCAGGGCCTGCTGAGCTGCGTGATTCCTGCCGGCTCATCTGCATGACAATTGCCATCTGAGCTGCGTGATTCCTGTCGGCTCATCTGCTTGACAATTGCCAGCTGAGCTGCGTGATTCCTGCCTGGTCACGTGCTTGATTATTGCCAGTTGAGCAGCATGATTCGTCACTGCTGAGCTCCATGCTTATTGCCTGCTGATTGCGTGGTTCGTGTCTGCTCAGCTCTTTGAGTATTGCCTCCTGAGGTCCCTGTTCGGTCGCCACCTGCCGGGGACCAGCCCCAACTGATCCAGGGTATTCGAAGGAGAGATGGCCTAGGCGACTATTTATATGCTAATCAGAGATGTCAAGAATAATAGTATGAGGAGAGCTCAGTAGGAAAATTCGGTGGAGAAAAGAGACTGAGGAGCTTGGTTTACGCGGAAGACCAATCAAACTTCAAGACAAGAAGTTTGCACCACTTACGTAGGCCGCAGGCGCCCTCTCGAATGGCGAAAGGTGCCTCAGCCTAGACACCTTCTCGAGTGGGTCTTAGCAGCCCAGGCATAATTAGGAAGCGTGGTGGGTTCCGCGCTCCAGATGGAGACTCAGCTGGAAGTTAAAGGGAAGAATGACAAGGAACTTTATGAATTGGAGCTGTAAGTTACCTCTTTGACAGAGAGAGCGAGATGGTGGTGGGGGACAGCCCCCAGTGAAATCAGAGGTGAGAGCACAAAGCAATACAGTAGGCAGACTCCGGTTTTTTTGGGGGGAGATGCTCGAGAATATCCGGGTGGACTCCTGAGGCTCGATCCCGCATTTGCGTATGCCGAGCCTCCTTCCTCATGACCTTTGTCCAGAGTGGAATGCCTCCCCGGCTCCCGGCACATGATCAGTGCATGCTCAGTCACGATATCAGTGCCTGCTCAGCCACGTGATCACTGACGGCACAGTCACGTGATCAGCGCCTCTCAGTCACGTGATCACCGTATGATAAACACGTGATCAGTGAACGACCAGCCAGGTGATCACTGCATGCGCGGTCAGGTGGTCAGTTCCTGATCAGCCACCTGATCAGTGCGTGCACAGTCCCCTGATCAGCGCCTGTCAGTCACTGATCACTGCCTGATAAACCCGTGATCAGTGCCCGAACAGCCACGTCATCAGTGCATGCGCAGTCACGTGATCAGTGCATGATAGCCACGTGATCAGTGCGTGCACAGTCCCATGATCAGCGCCTGTCAGTCACTGATCATTGCCTGAGAAACACGTGATCAGTGCATGATGAGCCATGTGATCAGTGCCCGATCAGCCACGTCATCAGTGCATGCGCAGTCACGTCATCAGTGCATGATAGCCACGTGATCAGTGCCTGCTCAGTCACGTGATCTGGACTTGATCAGACACGTGATCAGTGCCTGCAGAGTCACGTGATCAGGGCCTGCTGAGCTGCGTGATTCCTGCCGGCTCATCTGCATGACAATTGCCATCTGAGCTGCGTGATTCCTGTCGGCTCATCTGCTTGACAATTGCCAGCTGAGCTGCGTGATTCCTGCCTGGTCACGTGCTTGATTATTGCCAGTTGAGCAGCATGATTCGTCACTGCTGAGCTCCATGCTTATTGCCTGCTGATTGCGTGGTTCGTGTCTGCTCAGCTCTTTGAGTATTGCCTCCTGAGGTCCCTGTTCGGTCGCCACCTGCCGGGGACCAGCCCCAACTGATCCAGGGTATTCGAAGGAGAGATGGCCTAGGCGACTATTTATATGCTAATCAGAGATGTCAAGAATAATAGTATGAGGAGAGCTCAGTAGGAAAATTCGGTGGAGAAAAGAGACTGAGGAGCTTGGTTTACGCGGAAGACCAATCAAACTTCAAGACAAGAAGTTTGCACCACTAACGTAGGCCGCAGGCGCCCTCTCGAATGGCGAAAGGTGCCTCACCCTAGAAACCTTCTCGAGTGGGTCTTAGCAGCCCAGGCATAATTAGGAAGCGTGGTGGGTTCCGCGCTCCAGATGGAGACTCAGCTGGAAGTTAAAGGGAAGAATGACAAGGAACTTTATGAATTGGAGCTGTAAGTTACCTCTTTGACAGAGAGAGCGAGATGGTGGTGGGGGACAGCCCCCAGTGAAATCAGAGGTGAGAGCACAAAGCAATACAGTAGGCAGACTCCGGTTTTTTTGGGGGGAGATGCTCGAGAATATCCGGGTGGACTCCTGAGGCTCGATCCCGCATTTGCGTATGCCGAGCCTCCTTCCTCATGACCTTTGTCCAGAGTGGAATGCCTCCCGGCTCCCGGCACATGATCAGTGCATGCTCAGTCACGATATCAGTGCCTGCTCAGCCACGTGATCACTGACGGCACAGTCACGTGATCAGCGCCTCTCAGTCACGTGATCACCGTATGATAAACACGTGATCAGTGAACGACCAGCCAGGTGATCACTGCATGCGCGGTCAGGTGGTCAGTTCCTGATCAGCCACCTGATCAGTGCGTGCACAGTCCCCTGATCAGCGCCTGTCAGTCACTGATCACTGCCTGATAAACCCGTGATCAGTGCCCGAACAGCCACGTCATCAGTGCATGCGCAGTCACGTGATCAGTGCATGATAGCCACGTGATCAGTGCGTGCACAGTCCCATGATCAGCGCCTGTCAGTCACTGATCATTGCCTGAGAAACACGTGATCAGTGCATGATGAGCCATGTGATCAGTGCCCGATCAGCCACGTCATCAGTGCATGCGCAGTCACGTCATCAGTGCATGATAGCCACGTGATCAGTGCCTGCTCAGTCACGTGATCTGGACTTGATCAGCCACGTGATCAGTGCCTGCAGAGTCACGTGATCAGGGCCTGCTGAGCTGCGTGATTCCTGCCGGCTCATCTGCATGACAATTGCCATCTGAGCTGCGTGATTCCTGTCGGCTCATCTGCTTGACAATTGCCAGCTGAGCTGCGTGATTCCTGCCTGGTCACGTGCTTGATTATTGCCAGTTGAGCAGCATGATTCGTCACTGCTGAGCTCCATGCTTATTGCCTGCTGATTGCGTGGTTCGTGTCTGCTCAGCTCTTTGAGTATTGCCTCCTGAGGTCCCTGTTCGGTCGCCACCTGCCGGGGACCAGCCCCAACTGATCCAGGGTATTCGAAGGAGAGATGGCCTAGGCGACTATTTATATGCTAATCAGAGATGTCAAGAATAATAGTATGAGGAGAGCTCAGTAGGAAAATTCGGTGGAGAAAAGAGACTGAGGAGCTTGGTTTACGCGGAAGACCAATCAAACTTCAAGACAAGAAGTTTGCACCACTTACGTAGGCCGCAGGCGCCTCTCGAATAGCGAAAGGTGCCTCACCCTAGACACCTTCTCGAGTGGGTCTTAGCAGCCCAGGCATAATTAGGAAGCGTGGTGGGTTCCGCGCTCCAGATGGAGACTCAGCTGGAAGTTAAAGGGAAGAATGACAAGGAACTTTATGAATTGGAGCTGTAAGTTACCTCTTTGACAGAGAGAGCGAGATGGTGGTGGGGGACAGCCCCCAGTGAAATCAGAGGTGAGAGCACAAAGCAATACAGTAGGCAGACTCCGGTTTTTTTGGGGGAGATGCTCGAGAATATCCGGGTGGACTCCTGAGGCTCGATCCCGCATTTGCGTATGCCGAGCCTCCTTCCTCATGACCTTTGTCCAGAGTGGAATGCCTCCCCGGCTCCCGGCACATGATCAGTGCATGCTCAGTCACGATATCAGTGCCTGCTCAGCCACGTGATCACTGACGGCACAGTCACGTGATCAGCGCCTCTCAGTCACGTGATCACCGTATGATAAACACGTGATCAGTGAACGACCAGCCAGGTGATCACTGCATGCGCGGTCAGGTGGTCAGTTCCTGATCAGCCACCTGATCAGTGCGTGCACAGTCCCCTGATCAGCGCCTGTCAGTCACTGATCACTGCCTGATAAACCCGTGATCAGTGCCCGAACAGCCACGTCATCAGTGCATGCGCAGTCACGTGATCAGTGCATGATAGCCACGTGATCAGTGCGTGCACAGTCCCATGATCAGCGCCTGTCAGTCACTGATCATTGCCTGAGAAACACGTGATCAGTGCATGATGAGCCATGTGATCAGTGCCCGATCAGCCACGTCATCAGTGCATGCGCAGTCACGTCATCAGTGCATGATAGCCACGTGATCAGTGCCTGCTCAGTCACGTGATCTGGACTTGATCAGCCACGTGATCAGTGCCTGCAGAGTCACGTGATCAGGGCCTGCTGAGCTGCGTGATTCCTGCCGGCTCATCTGCATGACAATTGCCATCTGAGCTGCGTGATTCCTGTCGGCTCATCTGCTTGACAATTGCCAGCTGAGCTGCGTGATTCCTGCCTGGTCACGTGCTTGATTATTGCCAGTTGAGCAGCATGATTCGTCACTGCTGAGCTCCATGCTTATTGCCTGCTGATTGCGTGGTTCGTGTCTGCTCAGCTCTTTGAGTATTGCCTCCTGAGGTCCCTGTTCGGTCGCCACCTGCCGGGGACCAGCCCCAACTGATCCAGGGTATTCGAAGGAGAGATGGCCTAGGCGACTATTTATATGCTAATCAGAGATGTCAAGAATAATAGTATGAGGAGAGCTCAGTAGGAAAATTCGGTGGAGAAAAGAGACTGAGGAGCTTGGTTTACGCGGAAGACCAATCAAACTTCAAGACAAGAAGTTTGCACCACTTACGTAGGCCGCAGGCGCCTCTCGAATGGCGAAAGGTGCCTCACCCTAGACACCTTCTCGAGTGGGTCTTAGCAGCCCAGGCATAATTAGGAAGCGTGGTGGGTTCCGCGCTCCAGATGGAGACTCAGCTGGAAGTTAAAGGGAAGAATGACAAGGAACTTTATGAATTGGAGCTGTAAGTTACCTCTTTGACAGAGAGAGCGAGATGGTGGTGGGGGACAGCCCCCAGTGAAATCAGAGGTGAGAGCACAAAGCAATACAGTAGGCAGACTCCGGTTTTTTTGGGGGGAGATGCTCGAGAATATCCGGGTGGACTCCTGAGGCTCGATCCCGCATTTGCGTATGCCGAGCCTCCTTCCTCATGACCTTTGTCCAGAGTGGAATGCCTCCCGGCTCCCGGCACATGATCAGTGCATGCTCAGTCACGATATCAGTGCCTGCTCAGCCACGTGATCACTGACGGCACAGTCACGTGATCAGCGCCTCTCAGTCACGTGATCACCGTATGATAAACACGTGATCAGTGAACGACCAGCCAGGTGATCACTGCATGCGCGGTCAGGTGGTCAGTTCCTGATCAGCCACCTGATCAGTGCGTGCACAGTCCCCTGATCAGCGCCTGTCAGTCACTGATCACTGCCTGATAAACCCGTGATCAGTGCCCGAACAGCCACGTCATCAGTGCATGCGCAGTCACGTGATCAGTGCATGATAGCCACGTGATCAGTGCGTGCACAGTCCCATGATCAGCGCCTGTCAGTCACTGATCATTGCCTGAGAAACACGTGATCAGTGCATGATGAGCCATGTGATCAGTGCCCGATCAGCCACGTCATCAGTGCATGCGCAGTCACGTCATCAGTGCATGATAGCCACGTGATCAGTGCCTGCTCAGTCACGTGATCTGGACTTGATCAGCCACGTGATCAGTGCCTGCAGAGTCACGTGATCAGGGCCTGCTGAGCTGCGTGATTCCTGCCGGCTCATCTGCATGACAATTGCCATCTGAGCTGCGTGATTCCTGTCGGCTCATCTGCTTGACAATTGCCAGCTGAGCTGCGTGATTCCTGCCTGGTCACGTGCTTGATTATTGCCAGTTGAGCAGCATGATTCGTCACTGCTGAGCTCCATGCTTATTGCCTGCTGATTGCGTGGTTCGTGTCTGCTCAGCTCTTTGAGTATTGCCTCCTGAGGTCCCTGTTCGGTCGCCACCTGCCGGGGACCAGCCCCAACTGATCCAGGGTATTCGAAGGAGAGATGGCCTAGGCGACTATTTATATGCTAATCAGAGATGTCAAGAATAATAGTATGAGGAGAGCTCAGTAGGAAAATTCGGTGGAGAAAAGAGACTGAGGAGCTTGGTTTACGCGGAAGACCAATCAAACTTCAAGACAAGAAGTTTGCACCACTTACGTAGGCCGCAGGCGCCCTCTCGAATGGCGAAAGGTGCCTCACCCTAGACACCTTCTCGAGTGGGTCTTAGCAGCCCAGGCATAATTAGGAAGCGTGGTGGGTTCCGCGCTCCAGATGGAGACTCAGCTGGAAGTTAAAGGGAAGAATGACAAGGAACTTTATGAATTGGAGCTGTAAGTTACCTCTTTGACAGAGAGAGCGAGATGGTGGTGGGGGACAGCCCCCAGTGAAATCAGAGGTGAGAGCACAAAGCAATACAGTAGGCAGACTCCGGTTTTTTTGGGGGAGATGCTCGAGAATATCCGGGTGGACTCCTGAGGCTCGATCCCGCATTTGCGTATGCCGAGCCTCCTTCCTCATGACCTTTGTCCAGAGTGGAATGCCTCCCCGGCTCCCGGCACATGATCAGTGCATGCTCAGTCACGATATCAGTGCCTGCTCAGCCACGTGATCACTGACGGCACAGTCACGTGATCAGCGCCTCTCAGTCACGTGATCACCGTATGATAAACACGTGATCAGTGAACGACCAGCCAGGTGATCACTGCATGCGCGGTCAGGTGGTCAGTTCCTGATCAGCCACCTGATCAGTGCGTGCACAGTCCCCTGATCAGCGCCTGTCAGTCACTGATCACTGCCTGATAAACCCGTGATCAGTGCCCGAACAGCCACGTCATCAGTGCATGCGCAGTCACGTGATCAGTGCATGATAGCCACGTGATCAGTGCGTGCACAGTCCCATGATCAGCGCCTGTCAGTCACTGATCATTGCCTGAGAAACACGTGATCAGTGCATGATGAGCCATGTGATCAGTGCCCGATCAGCCACGTCATCAGTGCATGCGCAGTCACGTCATCAGTGCATGATAGCCACGTGATCAGTGCCTGCTCAGTCACGTGATCTGGACTTGATCAGCCACGTGATCAGTGCCTGCAGAGTCACGTGATCAGGGCCTGCTGAGCTGCGTGATTCCTGCCGGCTCATCTGCATGACAATTGCCATCTGAGCTGCGTGATTCCTGTCGGCTCATCTGCTTGACAATTGCCAGCTGAGCTGCGTGATTCCTGCCTGGTCACGTGCTTGATTATTGCCAGTTGAGCAGCATGATTCGTCACTGCTGAGCTCCATGCTTATTGCCTGCTGATTGCGTGGTTCGTGTCTGCTCAGCTCTTTGAGTATTGCCTCCTGAGGTCCCTGTTCGGTCGCCACCTGCCGGGGACCAGCCCCAACTGATCCAGGGTATTCGAAGGAGAGATGGCCTAGGCGACTATTTATATGCTAATCAGAGATGTCAAGAATAATAGTATGAGGAGAGCTCAGTAGGAAAATTCGGTGGAGAAAAGAGACTGAGGAGCTTGGTTTACGCGGAAGACCAATCAAACTTCAAGACAAGAAGTTTGCACCACTTACGTAGGCCGCAGGCGCCCTCTCGAATGGCGAAAGGTGCCTCACCCTAGACACCTTCTCGAGTGGGTCTTAGCAGCCCAGGCATAATTAGGAAGCGTGGTGGGTTCCGCGCTCCAGATGGAGACTCAGCTGGAAGTTAAAGGGAAGAATGACAAGGAACTTTATGAATTGGAGCTGTAAGTTACCTCTTTGACAGAGAGAGCGAGATGGTGGTGGGGGACAGCCCCCAGTGAAATCAGAGGTGAGAGCACAAAGCAATACAGTAGGCAGACTCCGGTTTTTTTGGGGGGAGATGCTCGAGAATATCCGGGTGGACTCCTGAGGCTCGATCCCGCATTTGCGTATGCCGAGCCTCCTTCCTCATGACCTTTGTCCAGAGTGGAATGCCTCCCCGGCTCCCGGCACATGATCAGTGCATGCTCAGTCACGATATCAGTGCCTGCTCAGCCACGTGATCACTGACGGCACAGTCACGTGATCAGCGCCTCTCAGTCACGTGATCACCGTATGATAAACACGTGATCAGTGAACGACCAGCCAGGTGATCACTGCATGCGCGGTCAGGTGGTCAGTTCCTGATCAGCCACCTGATCAGTGCGTGCACAGTCCCCTGATCAGCGCCTGTCAGTCACTGATCACTGCCTGATAAACCCGTGATCAGTGCCCGAACAGCCACGTCATCAGTGCATGCGCAGTCACGTGATCAGTGCATGATAGCCACGTGATCAGTGCGTGCACAGTCCCATGATCAGCGCCTGTCAGTCACTGATCATTGCCTGAGAAACACGTGATCAGTGCATGATGAGCCATGTGATCAGTGCCCGATCAGCCACGTCATCAGTGCATGCGCAGTCACGTCATCAGTGCATGATAGCCACGTGATCAGTGCCTGCTCAGTCACGTGATCTGGACTTGATCAGCCACGTGATCAGTGCCTGCAGAGTCACGTGATCAGGGCCTGCTGAGCTGCGTGATTCCTGCCGGCTCATCTGCATGACAATTGCCATCTGAGCTGCGTGATTCCTGTCGGCTCATCTGCTTGACAATTGCCAGCTGAGCTGCGTGATTCCTGCCTGGTCACGTGCTTGATTATTGCCAGTTGAGCAGCATGATTCGTCACTGCTGAGCTCCATGCTTATTGCCTGCTGATTGCGTGGTTCGTGTCTGCTCAGCTCTTTGAGTATTGCCTCCTGAGGTCCCTGTTCGGTCGCCACCTGCCGGGGACCAGCCCCAACTGATCCAGGGTATTCGAAGGAGAGATGGCCTAGGCGACTATTTATATGCTAATCAGAGATGTCAAGAATAATAGTATGAGGAGAGCTCAGTAGGAAAATTCGGTGGAGAAAAGAGACTGAGGAGCTTGGTTTACGCGGAAGACCAATCAAACTTCAAGACAAGAAGTTTGCACCACTTACGTAGGCCGCAGGCGCCCTCTCGAATGGCGAAAGGTGCCTCACCCTAGACACCTTCTCGAGTGGGTCTTAGCAGCCCAGGCATAATTAGGAAGCGTGGTGGGTTCCGCGCTCCAGATGGAGACTCAGCTGGAAGTTAAAGGGAAGAATGACAAGGAACTTTATGAATTGGAGCTGTAAGTTACCTCTTTGACAGAGAGAGCGAGATGGTGGTGGGGGACAGCCCCCAGTGAAATCAGAGGTGAGAGCACAAAGCAATACAGTAGGCAGACTCCGGTTTTTTTGGGGGAGATGCTCGAGAATATCCGGGTGGACTCCTGAGGCTCGATCCCGCATTTGCGTATGCCGAGCCTCCTTCCTCATGACCTTTGTCCAGAGTGGAATGCCTCCCCGGCTCCCGGCACATGATCAGTGCATGCTCAGTCACGATATCAGTGCCTGCTCAGCCACGTGATCACTGACGGCACAGTCACGTGATCAGCGCCTCTCAGTCACGTGATCACCGTATGATAAACACGTGATCAGTGAACGACCAGCCAGGTGATCACTGCATGCGCGGTCAGGTGGTCAGTTCCTGATCAGCCACCTGATCAGTGCGTGCACAGTCCCCTGATCAGCGCCTGTCAGTCACTGATCACTGCCTGATAAACCCGTGATCAGTGCCCGAACAGCCACGTCATCAGTGCATGCGCAGTCACGTGATCAGTGCATGATAGCCACGTGATCAGTGCGTGCACAGTCCCATGATCAGCGCCTGTCAGTCACTGATCATTGCCTGAGAAACACGTGATCAGTGCATGATGAGCCATGTGATCAGTGCCCGATCAGCCACGTCATCAGTGCATGCGCAGTCACGTCATCAGTGCATGATAGCCACGTGATCAGTGCCTGCTCAGTCACGTGATCTGGACTTGATCAGCCACGTGATCAGTGCCTGCAGAGTCACGTGATCAGGGCCTGCTGAGCTGCGTGATTCCTGCCGGCTCATCTGCATGACAATTGCCATCTGAGCTGCGTGATTCCTGTCGGCTCATCTGCTTGACAATTGCCAGCTGAGCTGCGTGATTCCTGCCTGGTCACGTGCTTGATTATTGCCAGTTGAGCAGCATGATTCGTCACTGCTGAGCTCCATGCTTATTGCCTGCTGATTGCGTGGTTCGTGTCTGCTCAGCTCTTTGAGTATTGCCTCCTGAGGTCCCTGTTCGGTCGCCACCTGCCGGGGACCAGCCCCAACTGATCCAGGGTATTCGAAGGAGAGATGGCCTAGGCGACTATTTATATGCTAATCAGAGATGTCAAGAATAATAGTATGAGGAGAGCTCAGTAGGAAAATTCGGTGGAGAAAAGAGACTGAGGAGCTTGGTTTACGCGGAAGACCAATCAAACTTCAAGACAAGAAGTTTGCACCACTTACGTAGGCCGCAGGCGCCCTCTCGAATGGCGAAAGGTGCCTCACCCTAGACACCTTTTCGAGTGGGTCTTAGCAGCCCAGGCATAATTAGGAAGCGTGGTGGGTTCCGCGCTCCAGATGGAGACTCAGCTGGAAGTTAAAGGGAAGAATGACAAGGAACTTTATGAATTGGAGCTGTAAGTTACCTCTTTGACAGAGAGAGCGAGATGGTGGTGGGGGACAGCCCCCAGTGAAATCAGAGGTGAGAGCACAAAGCAATACAGTAGGCAGACTCCGGTTTTTTTGGGGGGAGATGCTCGAGAATATCCGGGTGGACTCCTGAGGCTCGATCCCGCATTTGCGTATGCCGAGCCTCCTTCCTCATGACCTTTGTCCAGAGTGGAATGCCTCCCCGGCTCCCGGCACATGATCAGTGCATGCTCAGTCACGATATCAGTGCCTGCTCAGCCACGTGATCACTGACGGCACAGTCACGTGATCAGCGCCTCAGTCACGTGATCACCGTATGATAAACACGTGATCAGTGAACGACCAGCCAGGTGATCACTGCATGCGCGGTCAGGTGGTCAGTTCCTGATCAGCCACCTGATCAGTGCGTGCACAGTCCCCTGATCAGCGCCTGTCAGTCACTGATCACTGCCTGATAAACCCGTGATCAGTGCCCGAACAGCCACGTCATCAGTGCATGCGCAGTCACGTGATCAGTGCATGATAGCCACGTGATCAGTGCGTGCACAGTCCCATGATCAGCGCCTGTCAGTCACTGATCATTGCCTGAGAAACACGTGATCAGTGCATGATGAGCCATGTGATCAGTGCCCGATCAGCCACGTCATCAGTGCATGCGCAGTCACGTCATCAGTGCATGATAGCCACGTGATCAGTGCCTGCTCAGTCACGTGATCTGGACTTGATCAGCCACGTGATCAGTGCCTGCAGAGTCACGTGATCAGGGCCTGCTGAGCTGCGTGATTCCTGCCGGCTCATCTGCATGACAATTGCCATCTGAGCTGCGTGATTCCTGTCGGCTCATCTGCTTGACAATTGCCAGCTGAGCTGCGTGATTCCTGCCTGGTCACGTGCTTGATTATTGCCAGTTGAGCAGCATGATTCGTCACTGCTGAGCTCCATGCTTATTGCCTGCTGATTGCGTGGTTCGTGTCTGCTCAGCTCTTTGAGTATTGCCTCCTGAGGTCCCTGTTCGGTCGCCACCTGCCGGGGACCAGCCCCAACTGATCCAGGGTATTCGAAGGAGAGATGGCCTAGGCGACTATTTATATGCTAATCAGAGATGTCAAGAATAATAGTATGAGGAGAGCTCAGTAGGAAAATTCGGTGGAGAAAAGAGACTGAGGAGCTTGGTTTACGCGGAAGACCAATCAAACTTCAAGACAAGAAGTTTGCACCACTTACGTAGGCCGCAGGCGCCCTCTCGAATGGCGAAAGGTGCCTCACCCTAGACACCTTCTCGAGTGGGTCTTAGCAGCCCAGGCATAATTAGGAAGCGTGGTGGGTTCCGCGCTCCAGATGGAGACTCAGCTGGAAGTTAAAGGGAAGAATGACAAGGAACTTTATGAATTGGAGCTGTAAGTTACCTCTTTGACAGAGAGAGCGAGATGGTGGTGGGGGACAGCCCCCAGTGAAATCAGAGGTGAGAGCACAAAGCAATACAGTAGGCAGACTCCGGTTTTTTTGGGGGGGAGATGCTCGAGAATATCCGGGTGGACTCCTGAGGCTCGATCCCGCATTTGCGTATGCCGAGCCTCCTTCCTCATGACCTTTGTCCAGAGTGGAATGCCTCCCCGGCTCCCGGCACATGATCAGTGCATGCTCAGTCACGATATCAGTGCCTGCTCAGCCACGTGATCACTGACGGCACAGTCACGTGATCAGCGCCTCTCAGTCACGTGATCACCGTATGATAAACACGTGATCAGTGAACGACCAGCCAGGTGATCACTGCATGCGCGGTCAGGTGGTCAGTTCCTGATCAGCCACCTGATCAGTGCGTGCACAGTCCCCTGATCAGCGCCTGTCAGTCACTGATCACTGCCTGATAAACCCGTGATCAGTGCCCGAACAGCCACGTCATCAGTGCATGCGCAGTCACGTGATCAGTGCATGATAGCCACGTGATCAGTGCGTGCACAGTCCCATGATCAGCGCCTGTCAGTCACTGATCATTGCCTGAGAAACACGTGATCAGTGCATGATGAGCCATGTGATCAGTGCCCGATCAGCCACGTCATCAGTGCATGCGCAGTCACGTCATCAGTGCATGATAGCCACGTGATCAGTGCCTGCTCAGTCACGTGATCTGGACTTGATCAGCCACGTGATCAGTGCCTGCAGAGTCACGTGATCAGGGCCTGCTGAGCTGCGTGATTCCTGCCGGCTCATCTGCATGACAATTGCCATCTGAGCTGCGTGATTCCTGTCGGCTCATCTGCTTGACAATTGCCAGCTGAGCTGCGTGATTCCTGCCTGGTCACGTGCTTGATTATTGCCAGTTGAGCAGCATGATTCGTCACTGCTGAGCTCCATGCTTATTGCCTGCTGATTGCGTGGTTCGTGTCTGCTCAGCTCTTTGAGTATTGCCTCCTGAGGTCCCTGTTCGGTCGCCACCTGCCGGGGACCAGCCCCAACTGATCCAGGGTATTCGAAGGAGAGATGGCCTAGGCGACTATTTATATGCTAATCAGAGATGTCAAGAATAATAGTATGAGGAGAGCTCAGTAGGAAAATTCGGTGGAGAAAAGAGACTGAGGAGCTTGGTTTACGCGGAAGACCAATCAAACTTCAAGACAAGAAGTTTGCACCACTTACGTAGGCCGCAGGCGCCCTCTCGAATGGCGAAAGGTGCCTCACCCTAGACACCTTCTCGAGTGGGTCTTAGCAGCCCAGGCATAATTAGGAAGCGTGGTGGGTTCCGCGCTCCAGATGGAGACTCAGCTGGAAGTTAAAGGGAAGAATGACAAGGAACTTTATGAATTGGAGCTGTAAGTTACCTCTTTGACAGAGAGAGCGAGATGGTGGTGGGGGACAGCCCCCAGTGAAATCAGAGGTGAGAGCACAAAGCAATACAGTAGGCAGACTCCGGTTTTTTGGGGGGAGATGCTCGAGAATATCCGGGTGGACTCCTGAGGCTCGATCCCGCATTTGCGTATGCCGAGCCTCCTTCCTCATGACCTTTGTCCAGAGTGGAATGCCTCCCCGGCTCCCGGCACATGATCAGTGCATGCTCAGTCACGATATCAGTGCCTGCTCAGCCACGTGATCACTGACGGCACAGTCACGTGATCAGCGCCTCTCAGTCACGTGATCACCGTATGATAAACACGTGATCAGTGAACGACCAGCCAGGTGATCACTGCATGCGCGGTCAGGTGGTCAGTTCCTGATCAGCCACCTGATCAGTGCGTGCACAGTCCCCTGATCAGCGCCTGTCAGTCACTGATCACTGCCTGATAAACCCGTGATCAGTGCCCGAACAGCCACGTCATCAGTGCATGCGCAGTCACGTGATCAGTGCATGATAGCCACGTGATCAGTGCGTGCACAGTCCCATGATCAGCGCCTGTCAGTCACTGATCATTGCCTGAGAAACACGTGATCAGTGCATGATGAGCCATGTGATCAGTGCCCGATCAGCCACGTCATCAGTGCATGCGCAGTCACGTCATCAGTGCATGATAGCCACGTGATCAGTGCCTGCTCAGTCACGTGATCTGGACTTGATCAGCCACGTGATCAGTGCCTGCAGAGTCACGTGATCAGGGCCTGCTGAGCTGCGTGATTCCTGCCGGCTCATCTGCATGACAATTGCCATCTGAGCTGCGTGATTCCTGTCGGCTCATCTGCTTGACAATTGCCAGCTGAGCTGCGTGATTCCTGCCTGGTCACGTGCTTGATTATTGCCAGTTGAGCAGCATGATTCGTCACTGCTGAGCTCCATGCTTATTGCCTGCTGATTGCGTGGTTCGTGTCTGCTCAGCTCTTTGAGTATTGCCTCCTGAGGTCCCTGTTCGGTCGCCACCTGCCGGGGACCAGCCCCAACTGATCCAGGGTATTCGAAGGAGAGATGGCCTAGGCGACTATTTATATGCTAATCAGAGATGTCAAGAATAATAGTATGAGGAGAGCTCAGTAGGAAAATTCGGTGGAGAAAAGAGACTGAGGAGCTTGGTTTACGCGGAAGACCAATCAAACTTCAAGACAAGAAGTTTGCACCACTTACGTAGGCCGCAGGCGCCCTCTCGAATGGCGAAAGGTGCCTCACCCTAGACACCTTCTCGAGTGGGTCTTAGCAGCCCAGGCATAATTAGGAAGCGTGGTGGGTTCCGCGCTCCAGATGGAGACTCAGCTGGAAGTTAAAGGGAAGAATGACAAGGAACTTTATGAATTGGAGCTGTAAGTTACCTCTTTGACAGAGAGAGCGAGATGGTGGTGGGGGACAGCCCCCAGTGAAATCAGAGGTGAGAGCACAAAGCAATACAGTAGGCAGACTCCGGTTTTTTTGGGGGGAGATGCTCGAGAATATCCGGGTGGACTCCTGAGGCTCGATCCCGCATTTGCGTATGCCGAGCCTCCTTCCTCATGACCTTTGTCCAGAGTGGAATGCCTCCCCGGCTCCCGGCACATGATCAGTGCATGCTCAGTCACGATATCAGTGCCTGCTCAGCCACGTGATCACTGACGGCACAGTCACGTGATCAGCGCCTCTCAGTCACGTGATCACCGTATGATAAACACGTGATCAGTGAACGACCAGCCAGGTGATCACTGCATGCGCGGTCAGGTGGTCAGTTCCTGATCAGCCACCTGATCAGTGCGTGCACAGTCCCCTGATCAGCGCCTGTCAGTCACTGATCACTGCCTGATAAACCCGTGATCAGTGCCCGAACAGCCACGTCATCAGTGCATGCGCAGTCACGTGATCAGTGCATGATAGCCACGTGATCAGTGCGTGCACAGTCCCATGATCAGCGCCTGTCAGTCACTGATCATTGCCTGAGAAACACGTGATCAGTGCATGATGAGCCATGTGATCAGTGCCCGATCAGCCACGTCATCAGTGCATGCGCAGTCACGTCATCAGTGCATGATAGCCACGTGATCAGTGCCTGCTCAGTCACGTGATCTGGACTTGATCAGCCACGTGATCAGTGCCTGCAGAGTCACGTGATCAGGGCCTGCTGAGCTGCGTGATTCCTGCCGGCTCATCTGCATGACAATTGCCATCTGAGCTGCGTGATTCCTGTCGGCTCATCTGCTTGACAATTGCCAGCTGAGCTGCGTGATTCCTGCCTGGTCACGTGCTTGATTATTGCCAGTTGAGCAGCATGATTCGTCACTGCTGAGCTCCATGCTTATTGCCTGCTGATTGCGTGGTTCGTGTCTGCTCAGCTCTTTGAGTATTGCCTCCTGAGGTCCCTGTTCGGTCGCCACCTGCCGGGGACCAGCCCCAACTGATCCAGGGTATTCGAAGGAGAGATGGCCTAGGCGACTATTTATATGCTAATCAGAGATGTCAAGAATAATAGTATGAGGAGAGCTCAGTAGGAAAATTCGGTGGAGAAAAGAGACTGAGGAGCTTGGTTTACGCGGAAGACCAATCAAACTTCAAGACAAGAAGTTTGCACCACTTACGTAGGCCGCAGGCGCCCTCTCGAATAGCGAAAGGTGCCTCACCCTAGACACCTTCTCGAGTGGGTCTTAGCAGCCCAGGCATAATTAGGAAGCGTGGTGGGTTCCGCGCTCCAGATGGAGACTCAGCTGGAAGTTAAAGGGAAGAATGACAAGGAACTTTATGAATTGGAGCTGTAAGTTACCTCTTTGACAGAGAGAGCGAGATGGTGGTGGGGGACAGCCCCCAGTGAAATCAGAGGTGAGAGCACAAAGCAATACAGTAGGCAGACTCCGGTTTTTTGGGGGGAGATGCTCGAGAATATCCGGGTGGACTCCTGAGGCTCGATCCCGCATTTGCGTATGCCGAGCCTCCTTCCTCATGACCTTTGTCCAGAGTGGAATGCCTCCCCGGCTCCCGGCACATGATCAGTGCATGCTCAGTCACGATATCAGTGCCTGCTCAGCCACGTGATCACTGACGGCACAGTCACGTGATCAGCGCCTCTCAGTCACGTGATCACCGTATGATAAACACGTGATCAGTGAACGACCAGCCAGGTGATCACTGCATGCGCGGTCAGGTGGTCAGTTCCTGATCAGCCACCTGATCAGTGCGTGCACAGTCCCCTGATCAGCGCCTGTCAGTCACTGATCACTGCCTGATAAACCCGTGATCAGTGCCCGAACAGCCACGTCATCAGTGCATGCGCAGTCACGTGATCAGTGCATGATAGCCACGTGATCAGTGCGTGCACAGTCCCATGATCAGCGCCTGTCAGTCACTGATCATTGCCTGAGAAACACGTGATCAGTGCATGATGAGCCATGTGATCAGTGCCCGATCAGCCACGTCATCAGTGCATGCGCAGTCACGTCATCAGTGCATGATAGCCACGTGATCAGTGCCTGCTCAGTCACGTGATCTGGACTTGATCAGCCACGTGATCAGTGCCTGCAGAGTCACGTGATCAGGGCCTGCTGAGCTGCGTGATTCCTGCCGGCTCATCTGCATGACAATTGCCATCTGAGCTGCGTGATTCCTGTCGGCTCATCTGCTTGACAATTGCCAGCTGAGCTGCGTGATTCCTGCCTGGTCACGTGCTTGATTATTGCCAGTTGAGCAGCATGATTCGTCACTGCTGAGCTCCATGCTTATTGCCTGCTGATTGCGTGGTTCGTGTCTGCTCAGCTCTTTGAGTATTGCCTCCTGAGGTCCCTGTTCGGTCGCCACCTGCCGGGGACCAGCCCCAACTGATCCAGGGTATTCGAAGGAGAGATGGCCTAGGCGACTATTTATATGCTAATCAGAGATGTCAAGAATAATAGTATGAGGAGAGCTCAGTAGGAAAATTCGGTGGAGAAAAGAGACTGAGGAGCTTGGTTTACGCGGAAGACCAATCAAACTTCAAGACAAGAAGTTTGCACCACTTACGTAGGCCGCAGGCGCCCTCTCGAATGGCGAAAGGTGCCTCACCCTAGACACCTTCTCGAGTGGGTCTTAGCAGCCCAGGCATAATTAGAAGCGTGGTGGGTTCCGCGCTCCAGATGGAGACTCAGCTGGAAGTTAAAGGGAAGAATGACAAGGAACTTTATGAATTGGAGCTGTAAGTTACCTCTTTGACAGAGAGAGCGAGATGGTGGTGGGGGACAGCCCCCAGTGAAATCAGAGGTGAGAGCACAAAGCAATACAGTAGGCAGACTCCGGTTTTTTGGGGGGAGATGCTCGAGAATATCCGGGTGGACTCCTGAGGCTCGATCCCGCATTTGCGTATGCCGAGCCTCCTTCCTCATGACCTTTGTCCAGAGTGGAATGCCTCCCCGGCTCCCGGCACATGATCAGTGCATGCTCAGTCACGATATCAGTGCCTGCTCAGCCACGTGATCACTGACGGCACAGTCACGTGATCAGCGCCTCTCAGTCACGTGATCACCGTATGATAAACACGTGATCAGTGAACGACCAGCCACGTGATCACTGCATGCGCGGTCAGGTGGTCAGTTCCTGATCAGCCACCTGATCAGTGCGTGCACAGTCCCCTGATCAGCGCCTGTCAGTCACTGATCACTGCCTGATAAACCCGTGATCAGTGCCCGAACAGCCACGTCATCAGTGCATGCGCAGTCACGTGATCAGTGCATGATAGCCACGTGATCAGTGCGTGCACAGTCCCATGATCAGCGCCTGTCAGTCACTGATCATTGCCTGAGAAACACGTGATCAGTGCATGATGAGCCATGTGATCAGTGCCCGATCAGCCACGTCATCAGTGCATGCGCAGTCACGTCATCAGTGCATGATAGCCACGTGATCAGTGCCTGCTCAGTCACGTGATCTGGACTTGATCAGCCACGTGATCAGTGCCTGCAGAGTCACGTGATCAGGGCCTGCTGAGCTGCGTGATTCCTGCCGGCTCATCTGCATGACAATTGCCATCTGAGCTGCGTGATTCCTGTCGGCTCATCTGCTTGACAATTGCCAGCTGAGCTGCGTGATTCCTGCCTGGTCACGTGCTTGATTATTGCCAGTTGAGCAGCATGATCCGTCACTGCTGAGCTCCATGCTTATTGCCTGCTGATTGCGTGGTTCGTGTCTGCTCAGCTCTTTGAGTATTGCCTCCTGAGGTCCCTGTTCGGTCGCCACCTGCCGGGGACCAGCCCCAACTGATCCAGGGTATTCGAAGGAGAGATGGCCTAGGCGACTATTTATATGCTAATCAGAGATGTCAAGAATAATAGTATGAGGAGAGCTCAGTAGGAAAATTCGGTGGAGAAAAGAGACTGAGGAGCTTGGTTTACGCGGAAGACCAATCAAACTTCAAGACAAGAAGTTTGCACCACTTACGTAGGCCGCAGGCGCCCTCTCGAATGGCGAAAGGTGCCTCACCCTAGACACCTTCTCGAGTGGGTCTTAGCAGCCCAGGCATAATTAGGAAGCGTGGTGGGTTCCGAGCTCCAGATGGAGACTCAGCTGGAAGTTAAAGGGAAGAATGACAAGGAACTTTATGAATTGGAGCTGTAAGTTACCTCTTTGACAGAGAGAGCGAGATGGTGGTGGGGGACAGCCCCCAGTGAAATCAGAGGTGAGAGCACAAAGCAATACAGTAGGCAGACTCCGGTTTTTTGGGGGGAGATGCTCGAGAATATCCGGGTGGACTCCTGAGGCTCGATCCCGCATTTGCGTATGCCGAGCCTCCTTCCTCATGACCTTTGTCCAGAGTGGAATGCCTCCCTGGCTCCCGGCACATGATCAGTGCATGCTCAGTCACGATATCAGTGCCTGCTCAGCCACGTGATCACTGACGGCACAGTCACGTGATCAGCGCCTCTCAGTCACGTGATCACCGTATGATAAACACGTGATCAGTGAACGACCAGCCAGGTGATCACTGCATGCGCGGTCAGGTGGTCAGTTCCTGATCAGCCACCTGATCAGTGCGTGCACAGTCCCCTGATCAGCGCCTGTCAGTCACTGATCACTGCCTGATAAACCCGTGATCAGTGCCCGAACAGCCACGTCATCAGTGCATGCGCAGTCACGTGATCAGTGCATGATAGCCACGTGATCAGTGCGTGCACAGTCCCATGATCAGCGCCTGTCAGTCACTGATCATTGCCTGAGAAACACGTGATCAGTGCATGATGAGCCATGTGATCAGTGCCCGATCAGCCACGTCATCAGTGCATGCGCAGTCACGTCATCAGTGCATGATAGCCACGTGATCAGTGCCTGCTCAGTCACGTGATCTGGACTTGATCAGCCACGTGATCAGTGCCTGCAGAGTCACGTGATCAGGGCCTGCTGAGCTGCGTGATTCCTGCCGGCTCATCTGCATGACAATTGCCATCTGAGCTGCGTGATTCCTGTCGGCTCATCTGCTTGACAATTGCCAGCTGAGCTGCGTGATTCCTGCCTGGTCACGTGCTTGATTATTGCCAGTTGAGCAGCATGATTCGTCACTGCTGAGCTCCATGCTTATTGCCTGCTGATTGCGTGGTTCGTGTCTGCTCAGCTCTTTGAGTATTGCCTCCTGAGGTCCCTGTTCGGTCGCCACCTGCCGGGGACCAGCCCCAACTGATCCAGGGTATTCGAAGGAGAGATGGCCTAGGCGACTATTTATATGCTAATCAGAGATGTCAAGAATAATAGTATGAGGAGAGCTCAGTAGGAAAATTCGGTGGAGAAAAGAGACTGAGGAGCTTGGTTTACGCGGAAGACCAATCAAACTTCAAGACAAGAAGTTTGCACCACTTACGTAGGCCGCAGGCGCCCTCTCGAATGGCGAAAGGTGCCTCACCCTAGACACCTTCTCGAGTGGGTCTTAGCAGCCCAGGCATAATTAGGAAGCGTGGTGGGTTCCGCGCTCCAGATGGAGACTCAGCTGGAAGTTAAAGGGAAGAATGACAAGGAACTTTATGAATTGGAGCTGTAAGTTACCTCTTTGACAGAGAGAGCGAGATGGTGGTGGGGGACAGCCCCCAGTGAAATCAGAGGTGAGAGCACAAAGCAATACAGTAGGCAGACTCCGGTTTTTTTGGGGGAGATGCTCGAGAATATCCGGGTGGACTCCTGAGGCTCGATCCCGCATTTGCGTATGCCGAGCCTCCTTCCTCATGACCTTTGTCCAGAGTGGAATGCCTCCCCGGCTCCCGGCACATGATCAGTGCATGCTCAGTCACGATATCAGTGCCTGCTCAGCCACGTGATCACTGACGGCACAGTCACGTGATCAGCGCCTCTCAGTCACGTGATCACCGTATGATAAACACGTGATCAGTGAACGACCAGACAGGTGATCACTGCATGCGCGGTCAGGTGGTCAGTTCCTGATCAGCCACCTGATCAGTGCGTGCACAGTCCCCTGATCAGCGCCTGTCAGTCACTGATCACTGCCTGATAAACCCGTGATCAGTGCCCGAACAGCCACGTCATCAGTGCATGCGCAGTCACGTGATCAGTGCATGATAGCCACGTGATCAGTGCGTGCACAGTCCCATGATCAGCGCCTGTCAGTCACTGATCATTGCCTGAGAAACACGTGATCAGTGCATGATGAGCCATGTGATCAGTGCCCGATCAGCCACGTCATCAGTGCATGCGCAGTCACGTCATCAGTGCATGATAGCCACGTGATCAGTGCCTGCTCAGTCACGTGATCTGGACTTGATCAGCCACGTGATCAGTGCCTGCAGAGTCACGTGATCAGGGCCTGCTGAGCTGCGTGATTCCTGCCGGCTCATCTGCATGACAATTGCCATCTGAGCTGCGTGATTCCTGTCGGCTCATCTGCTTGACAATTGCCAGCTGAGCTGCGTGATTCCTGCCTGGTCACGTGCTTGATTATTGCCAGTTGAGCAGCATGATTCGTCACTGCTGAGCTCCATGCTTATTGCCTGCTGATTGCGTGGTTCGTGTCTGCTCAGCTCTTTGAGTATTGCCTCCTGAGGTCCCTGTTCGGTCGCCACCTGCCGGGGACCAGCCCCAACTGATCCAGGGTATTCGAAGGAGAGATGGCCTAGGCGACTATTTATATGCTAATCAGAGATGTCAAGAATAATAGTATGAGGAGAGCTCAGTAGGAAAATTCGGTGGAGAAAAGAGACTGAGTAGCTTGGTTTACGCGGAAGACCAATCAAACTTCAAGACAAGAAGTTTGCACCACTTACGTAGGCCGCAGGCGCCCTCTCGAATGGCGAAAGGTGCCTCACCCTAGACACCTTCTCGAGTGGGTCTTAGCAGCCCAGGCATAATTAGGAAGCGTGGTGGGTTCCGTGCTCCAGATGGAGACTCAGCTGGAAGTTAAAGGGAAGAATGACAAGGAACTTTATGAATTGGAGCTGTAAGTTAACTCTTTGACAGAGAGAGCGAGATGGTGGTGGGGGACAGCCCCCAGTGAAATCAGAGGTGAGAGCACAAAGCAATACAGTAGGCAGACTCCGGTTTTTTTGGGGGGAGATGCTCGAGAATATCCGGGTGGACTCCTGAGGCTCGATCCCGCATTTGCGTATGCCGAGCCTCCTTCCTCATGACCTTTGTCCAGAGTGGAATGCCTCCCCGGCTCCCGGCACATGATCAGTGCATGCTCAGTCACGATATCAGTGCCTGCTCAGCCACGTGATCACTGACGGCACAGTCACGTGATCAGCGCTCTCAGTCACGTGATCACCGTATGATAAACACGTGATCAGTGAACGACCAGCCAGGTGATCACTGCATGCGCGGTCAGGTGGTCAGTTCCTGATCAGCCACCTGATCAGTGCGTGCACAGTCCCCTGATCAGCGCCTGTCAGTCACTGATCACTGCCTGATAAACCCGTGATCAGTGCCCGAACAGCCACGTCATCAGTGCATGCGCAGTCACGTGATCAGTGCATGATAGCCACGTGATCAGTGCGTGCACAGTCCCATGATCAGCGCCTGTCAGTCACTGATCATTGCCTGATAAACACGTGATCAGTGCATGATGAGCCATGTGATCAGTGCCCGATCAGCCACGTCATCAGTGCATGCGCAGTCACGTCATCAGTGCATGATAGCCACGTGATCAGTGCCTGCTCAGTCACGTGATCTGGACTTGATCAGCCACGTGATCAGTGCCTGCAGAGTCACGTGATCAGGGCCTGCTGAGCTGCGTGATTCCTGCCGGCTCATCTGCATGACAATTGCCATCTGAGCTGCGTGATTCCTGTCGGCTCATCTGCTTGACAATTGCCAGCTGAGCTGCGTGATTCCTGCCTGGTCACGTGCTTGATTATTGCCAGTTGAGCAGCATGATTCGTCACTGCTGAGCTCCATGCTTATTGCCTGCTGATTGCGTGGTTCGTGTCTGCTCAGCTCTTTGAGTATTGCCTCCTGAGGTCCCTGTTCGGTCGCCACCTGCCGGGGACCAGCCCCAACTGATCCAGGGTATTCGAAGGAGAGATGGCCTAGGCGACTATTTATATGCTAATCAGAGATGTCAAGAATAATAGTATGAGGAGAGCTCAGTAGGAAAATTCGGTGGAGAAAAGAGACTGAGTAGCTTGGTTTACGCGGAAGACCAATCAAACTTCAAGACAAGAAGTTTGCACCACTTACGTAGGCCGCAGGCGCCCTCTCGAATGGCGAAAGGTGCCTCACCCTAGACACCTTCTCGAGTGGGTCTTAGCAGCCCAGGCATAATTAGTAAGCGTGGTGGGTTCCGCGCTCCAGATGGAGACTCAGCTGGAAGTTAAAGGGAAGAATGACAAGGAACTTTATGAATTGGAGCTGTAAGTTACCTCTTTGACAGAGAGAGCGAGATGGTGGTGGGGGACAGCCCCCAGTGAAATCAGAGGTGAGAGCACAAAGCAATACAGTAGGCAGACTCCGGTTTTTTTGGGGGGGAGATGCTCGAGAATATCCGGGTGGACTCCTGAGGCTCGATCCCGCATTTGCGTATGCCGAGCCTCCTTCCTCATGACCTTTGTCCAGAGTGGAATGCCTCCCCGGCTCCCGGCACATGATCAGTGCATGCTCAGTCACGATATCAGTGCCTGCTCAGCCACGTGATCACTGACGGCACAGTCACGTGATCAGCGCCTCTCAGTCACGTGATCACCGTATGATAAACACGTGATCAGTGAACGACCAGCCACGTGATCACTGCATGCGCGGTCAGGTGGTCAGTTCCTGATCAGCCACCTGATCAGTGCGTGCACAGTCCCCTGATCAGCGCCTGTCAGTCACTGATCACTGCCTGATAAACCCGTGATCAGTGCCCGAACAGCCACGTCATCAGTGCATGCGCAGTCACGTGATCAGTGCATGATAGCCACGTGATCAGTGCGTGCACAGTCCCATGATCAGCGCCTGTCAGTCACTGATCATTGCCTGATAAACACGTGATCAGTGCATGATGAGCCATGTGATCAGTGCCCGATCAGCCACGTCATCAGTGCATGCGCAGTCACGTCATCAGTGCATGATAGCCACGTGATCAGTGCATGCTCAGTCACGTGATCTGGACTTGATCAGCCACGTGATCAGTGCCTGCAGAGTCACGTGATCAGGGCCTGCTGAGCTGCGTGATTCCTGCCGGCTCATCTGCATGACAATTGCCATCTGAGCTGCGTGATTCCTGTCGGCTCATCTGCTTGACAATTGCCAGCTGAGCTGCGTGATTCCTGCCTGGTCACGTGCTTGATTATTGCCAGTTGAGCAGCATGATTCGTCACTGCTGAGCTCCATGCTTATTGCCTGCTGATTGCGTGGTTCGTGTCTGCTCAGCTCTTTGAGTATTGCCTCCTGAGGTCCCTGTTCGGTCGCCACCTGCCGGGACCAGCCCCAACTGATCCAGGGTATTCGAAGGAGAGATGGCCTAGGCGACTATTTATATGCTAATCAGAGATGTCAAGAATAATAGTATGAGGAGAGCTCAGTAGGAAAATTCGGTGGAGAAAAGAGACTGAGTAGCTTGGTTTACGCGGAAGACCAATCAAACTTCAAGACAAGAAGTTTGCACCACTTACGTAGGCCGCAGGCGCCCTCTCGAATAGCGAAAGGTGCCTCACCCTAGACACCTTCTCGAGTGGGTCTTAGCAGCCCAGGCATAATTAGGAAGCGTGGTGGGTTCCGCGCTCCAGATGGAGACTCAGCTGGAAGTTAAAGGGAAGAATGACAAGGAACTTTATGAATTGGAGCTGTAAGTTACCTCTTTGACAGAGAGAGCGAGATGGTGGTGGGGGACAGCCCCCAGTGAAATCAGAGGTGAGAGCACAAAGCAATACAGTAGGCAGACTCCGGTTTTTTTGGGGGGAGATGCTCGAGAATATCCGGGTGGACTCCTGAGGCTCGATCCCGCATTTGCGTATGCCGAGCCTCCTTCCTCATGACCTTTGTCCAGAGTGGAATGCCTCCCCGGCTCCCGGCACATGATCAGTGCATGCTCAGTCACGATATCAGTGCCTGCTCAGCCACGTGATCACTGACGGCACAGTCACGTGATCAGCGCCTCTCAGTCACGTGATCACCGTATGATAAACACGTGATCAGTGAACGACCAGCCAGGTGATCACTGCATGCGCGGTCAGGTGGTCAGTTCCTGATCAGCCACCTGATCAGTGCGTGCACAGTCCCCTGATCAGCGCCTGTCAGTCACTGATCACTGCCTGATAAACACGTGATCAGTGCCCGAACAGCCACGTCATCAGTGCATGCGCAGTCACGTGATCAGTGCATGATAGCCACGTGATCAGTGCGTGCACAGTCCCATGATCAGCGCCTGTCAGTCACTGATCATTGCCTGATAAACACGTGATCAGTGCATGATGAGCCATGTGATCAGTGCCCGATCAGCCACGTCATCAGTGCATGCGCAGTCACGTCATCAGTGCATGATAGCCACGTGATCAGTGCCTGCTCAGTCACGTGATCTGGACTTGATCAGCCACGTGATCAGTGCCTGCAGAGTCACGTGATCAGGGCCTGCTGAGCTGCGTGATTCCTGCCGGCTCATCTGCATGACAATTGCCATCTGAGCTGCGTGATTCCTGTCGGCTCATCTGCTTGACAATTGCCAGCTGAGCTGCGTGATTCCTGCCTGGTCACGTGCTTGATTATTGCCAGTTGAGCAGCATGATTCGTCACTGCTGAGCTCCATGCTTATTGCCTGCTGATTGCGTGGTTCGTGTCTGCTCAGCTCTTTGAGTATTGCCTCCTGAGGTCCCTGTTCGGTCGCCACCTGCCGGGGACCAGCCCCAACTGATCCAGGGTATTCGAAGGAGAGATGGCCTAGGCGACTATTTATATGCTAATCAGAGATGTCAAGAATAATAGTATGAGGAGAGCTCAGTAGGAAAATTCGGTGGAGAAAAGAGACTGAGGAGCTTGGTTTACGCGGAAGACCAATCAAACTTCAAGACAAGAAGTTTGCACCACTTACGTAGGCCGCAGGCGCCCTCTCGAATAGCGAAAGGTGCCTCACCCTAGACACCTTCTCGAGTGGGTCTTAGCAGCCCAGGCATAATTAGGAAGCGTGGTGGGTTCCGCGCTCCAGATGGAGACTCAGCTGGAAGTTAAAGGGAAGAATGACAAGGAACTTTATGAATTGGAGCTGTAAGTTACCTCTTTGACAGAGAGAGCGAGATGGTGGTGGGGGACAGCCCCCAGTGAAATCAGAGGTGAGAGCACAAAGCAATACAGTAGGCAGACTCCGGTTTTTTTGGGGGGAGATGCTCGAGAATATCCGGGTGGACTCCTGAGGCTCGATCCCGCATTTGCGTATGCCGAGCCTCCTTCCTCATGACCTTTGTCCAGAGTGGAATGCCTCCCGGCTCCCGGCACATGATCAGTGCATGCTCAGTCACGATATCAGTGCCTGCTCAGCCACGTGATCACTGACGGCACAGTCACGTGATCAGCGCCTCTCAGTCACGTGATCACCGTATGATAAACACGTGATCAGTGAACGACCAGCCAGGTGATCACTGCATGCGCGGTCAGGTGGTCAGTTCCTGATCAGCCACCTGATCAGTGCGTGCACAGTCCCCTGATCAGCGCCTGTCAGTCACTGATCACTGCCTGATAAACACGTGATCAGTGCCCGAACAGCCACGTCATCAGTGCATGCGCAGTCACGTGATCAGTGCATGATAGCCACGTGATCAGTGCGTGCACAGTCCCATGATCAGCGCCTGTCAGTCACTGATCATTGCCTGAGAAACACGTGATCAGTGCATGATGAGCCATGTGATCAGTGCCCGATCAGCCACGTCATCAGTGCATGCGCAGTCACGTCATCAGTGCATGATAGCCACGTGATCAGTGCATGCTCAGTCACGTGATCTGGACTTGATCAGCCACGTGATCAGTGCCTGCAGAGTCACGTGATCAGGGCCTGCTGAGCTGCGTGATTCCTGCCGGCTCATCTGCATGACAATTGCCATCTGAGCTGCGTGATTCCTGTCGGCTCATCTGCTTGACAATTGCCAGCTGAGCTGCGTGATTCCTGCCTGGTCACGTGCTTGATTATTGCCAGTTGAGCAGCATGATTCGTCACTGCTGAGCTCCATGCTTATTGCCTGCTGATTGCGTGGTTCGTGTCTGCTCAGCTCTTTGAGTATTGCCTCCTGAGGTCCCTGTTCGGTCGCCACCTGCCGGGGACCAGCCCCAACTGATCCAGGGTATTCGAAGGAGAGATGGCCTAGGCGACTATTTATATGCTAATCAGAGATGTCAAGAATAATAGTATGAGGAGAGCTCAGTAGGAAAATTCGGTGGAGAAAAGAGACTGAGTAGCTTGGTTTACGCGGAAGACCAATCAAACTTCAAGACAAGAAGTTTGCACCACTTACGTAGGCCGCAGGCGCCTCTCGAATAGCGAAAGGTGCCTCACCCTAGACACCTTCTCGAGTGGGTCTTAGCAGCCCAGGCATAATTAGTAAGCGTGGTGGGTTCCGCGCTCCAGATGGAGACTCAGCTGGAAGTTAAAGGGAAGAATGACAAGGAACTTTATGAATTGGAGCTGTAAGTTAACTCTTTGACAGAGAGAGCGAGATGGTGGTGGGGGACAGCCCCCAGTGAAATCAGAGGTGAGAGCACAAAGCAATACAGTAGGCAGACTCCGGTTTTGGGGGGGAGATGCTCGAGAATATCCGGGTGGACTCCTGAGGCTCGATCCCGCATTTGCGTATGCCGAGCCTCCTTCCTCATGACCTTTGTCCAGAGTGGAATGCCTCCCCGGCTCCCGGCACATGATCAGTGCATGCTCAGTCACGATATCAGTGCCTGCTCAGCCACGTGATCACTGACGGCACAGTCACGTGATCAGCGCCTCTCAGTCACGTGATCACCGTATGATAAACACGTGATCAGTGAACGACCAGCCACGTGATCACTGCATGCGCGGTCAGGTGGTCAGTTCCTGATCAGCCACCTGATCAGTGCGTGCACAGTCCCCTGATCAGCGCCTGTCAGTCACTGATCACTGCCTGATAAACACGTGATCAGTGCCCGAACAGCCACGTCATCAGTGCATGCGCAGTCACGTGATCAGTGCATGATAGCCACGTGATCAGTGCGTGCACAGTCCCATGATCAGCGCCTGTCAGTCACTGATCATTGCCTGATAAACACGTGATCAGTGCATGATGAGCCATGTGATCAGTGCCCGATCAGCCACGTCATCAGTGCATGCGCAGTCACGTCATCAGTGCATGATAGCCACGTGATCAGTGCATGCTCAGTCACGTGATCTGGACTTGATCAGCCACGTGATCAGTGCCTGCAGAGTCACGTGATCAGGGCCTGCTGAGCTGCGTGATTCCTGCCGGCTCATCTGCATGACAATTGCCATCTGAGCTGCGTGATTCCTGTCGGCTCATCTGCTTGACAATTGCCAGCTGAGCTGCGTGATTCCTGCCTGGTCACGTGCTTGATTATTGCCAGTTGAGCAGCATGATTCGTCACTGCTGAGCTCCATGCTTATTGCCTGCTGATTGCGTGGTTCGTGTCTGCTCAGCTCTTTGAGTATTGCCTCCTGAGGTCCCTGTTCGGTCGCCACCTGCCGGGGACCAGCCCCAACTGATCCAGGGTATTCGAAGGAGAGATGGCCTAGGCGACTATTTATATGCTAATCAGAGATGTCAAGAATAATAGTATGAGGAGAGCTCAGTAGGAAAATTCGGTGGAGAAAAGAGACTGAGTAGCTTGGTTTACGCGGAAGACCAATCAAACTTCAAGACAAGAAGTTTGCACCACTTACGTAGGCCGCAGGCGCCCTCTCGAATAGCGAAAGGTGCCTCACCCTAGACACCTTCTCGAGTGGGTCTTAGCAGCCCAGGCATAATTAGTAAGCGTGGTGGGTTCCGCGCTCCAGATGGAGACTCAGCTGGAAGTTAAAGGGAAGAATGACAAGGAACTTTATGAATTGGAGCTGTAAGTTAACTCTTTGACAGAGAGAGCGAGATGGTGGTGGGGACAGCCCCCAGTGAAATCAGAGGTGAGAGCACAAAGCAATACAGTAGGCAGACTCCGGTTTTTTTGGGGGGAGATGCTCGAGAATATCCGGGTGGACTCCTGAGGCTCGATCCCGCATTTGCGTATGCCGAGCCTCCTTCCTCATGACCTTTGTCCAGAGTGGAATGCCTCCCCGGCTCCCGGCACATGATCAGTGCATGCTCAGTCACGATATCAGTGCCTGCTCAGCCACGTGATCACTGACGGCACAGTCACGTGATCAGCGCCTCTCAGTCACGTGATCACCGTATGATAAACACGTGATCAGTGAACGACCAGCCACGTGATCACTGCATGCGCGGTCAGGTGGTCAGTTCCTGATCAGCCACCTGATCAGTGCGTGCACAGTCCCCTGATCAGCGCCTGTCAGTCACTGATCACTGCCTGATAAACACGTGATCAGTGCCCGAACAGCCACGTCATCAGTGCATGCGCAGTCACGTGATCAGTGCATGATAGCCACGTGATCAGTGCGTGCACAGTCCCATGATCAGCGCCTGTCAGTCACTGATCATTGCCTGATAAACACGTGATCAGTGCATGATGAGCCATGTGATCAGTGCCCGATCAGCCACGTCATCAGTGCATGCGCAGTCACGTCATCAGTGCATGATAGCCACGTGATCAGTGCATGCTCAGTCACGTGATCTGGACTTGATCAGCCACGTGATCAGTGCCTGCAGAGTCACGTGATCAGGGCCTGCTGAGCTGCGTGATTCCTGCCGGCTCATCTGCATGACAATTGCCATCTGAGCTGCGTGATTCCTGTCGGCTCATCTGCTTGACAATTGCCAGCTGAGCTGCGTGATTCCTGCCTGGTCACGTGCTTGATTATTGCCAGTTGAGCAGCATGATTCGTCACTGCTGAGCTCCATGCTTATTGCCTGCTGATTGCGTGGTTCGTGTCTGCTCAGCTCTTTGAGTATTGCCTCCTGAGGTCCCTGTTCGGTCGCCACCTGCCGGGGACCAGCCCCAACTGATCCAGGGTATTCGAAGGAGAGATGGCCTAGGCGACTATTTATATGCTAATCAGAGATGTCAAGAATAATAGTATGAGGAGAGCTCAGTAGGAAAATTCGGTGGAGAAAAGAGACTGAGTAGCTTGGTTTACGCGGAAGACCAATCAAACTTCAAGACAAGAAGTTTGCACCACTTACGTAGGCCGCAGGCGCCCTCTCGAATGGCGAAAGGTGCCTCACCCTAGACACCTTCTCGAGTGGGTCTTAGCAGCCCAGGCATAATTAGTAAGCGTGGTGGGTTCCGCGCTCCAGATGGAGACTCAGCTGGAAGTTAAAGGGAAGAATGACAAGGAACTTTATGAATTGGAGCTGTAAGTTACTCTTTGACAGAGAGAGCGAGATGGTGGTGGGGGACAGCCCCCAGTGAAATCAGAGGTGAGAGCACAAAGCAATACAGTAGGCAGACTCCGGTTTTGGGGGGAGATGCTCGAGAATATCCGGGTGGACTCCTGAGGCTCGATCCCGCATTTGCGTATGCCGAGCCTCCTTCCTCATGACCTTTGTCCAGAGTGGAATGCCTCCCCGGCTCCCGGCACATGATCAGTGCATGCTCAGTCACGATATCAGTGCCTGCTCAGCCACGTGATCACTGACGGCACAGTCACGTGATCAGCGCCTCTCAGTCACGTGATCACCGTATGATAAACACGTGATCAGTGAACGACCAGCCACGTGATCACTGCATGCGCGGTCAGGTGGTCAGTTCCTGATCAGCCACCTGATCAGTGCGTGCACAGTCCCCTGATCAGCGCCTGTCAGTCACTGATCACTGCCTGATAAACCGTGATCAGTGCCCGAACAGCCACGTCATCAGTGCATGCGCAGTCACGTGATCAGTGCATGATAGCCACGTGATCAGTGCGTGCACAGTCCCATGATCAGCGCCTGTCAGTCACTGATCATTGCCTGATAAACACGTGATCAGTGCATGATGAGCCATGTGATCAGTGCCCGATCAGCCACGTCATCAGTGCATGCGCAGTCACGTCATCAGTGCATGATAGCCACGTGATCAGTGCATGCTCAGTCACGTGATCTGGACTTGATCAGCCACGTGATCAGTGCCTGCAGAGTCACGTGATCAGGGCCTGCTGAGCTGCGTGATTCCTGCCGGCTCATCTGCATGACAATTGCCATCTGAGCTGCGTGATTCCTGTCGGCTCATCTGCTTGACAATTGCCAGCTGAGCTGCGTGATTCCTGCCTGGTCACGTGCTTGATTATTGCCAGTTGAGCAGCATGATTCGTCACTGCTGAGCTCCATGCTTATTGCCTGCTGATTGCGTGGTTCGTGTCTGCTCAGCTCTTTGAGTATTGCCTCCTGAGGTCCCTGTTCGGTCGCCACCTGCCGGGGACCAGCCCCAACTGATCCAGGGTATTCGAAGGAGAGATGGCCTAGGCGACTATTTATATGCTAATCAGAGATGTCAAGAATAATAGTATGAGGAGAGCTCAGTAGGAAAATTCGGTGGAGAAAAGAGACTGAGTAGCTTGGTTTACGCGGAAGACCAATCAAACTTCAAGACAAGAAGTTTGCACCACTTACGTAGGCCGCAGGCGCCCTCTCGAATAGCGAAAGGTGCCTCACCCTAGACACCTTCTCGAGTGGGTCTTAGCAGCCCAGGCATAATTAGAAGCGTGGTGGGTTCCGCGCTCCAGATGGAGACTCAGCTGGAAGTTAAAGGGAAGAATGACAAGGAACTTTATGAATTGGAGCTGTAAGTTAACTCTTTGACAGAGAGAGCGAGATGGTGGTGGGGGACAGCCCCCAGTGAAATCAGAGGTGAGAGCACAAAGCAATACAGTAGGCAGACTCCGGTTTTTTTGGGGGAGATGCTCGAGAATATCCGGGTGGACTCCTGAGGCTCGATCCCGCATTTGCGTATGCCGAGCCTCCTTCCTCATGACCTTTGTCCAGAGTGGAATGCCTCCCGGCTCCCGGCACATGATCAGTGCATGCTCAGTCACGATATCAGTGCCTGCTCAGCCACGTGATCACTGACGGCACAGTCACGTGATCAGCGCCTCTCAGTCACGTGATCACCGTATGATAAACACGTGATCAGTGAACGACCAGCCACGTGATCACTGCATGCGCGGTCAGGTGGTCAGTTCCTGATCAGCCACCTGATCAGTGCGTGCACAGTCCCCTGATCAGCGCCTGTCAGTCACTGATCACTGCCTGATAAACACGTGATCAGTGCCCGAACAGCCACGTCATCAGTGCATGCGCAGTCACGTGATCAGTGCATGATAGCCACGTGATCAGTGCGTGCACAGTCCCATGATCAGCGCCTGTCAGTCACTGATCATTGCCTGATAAACACGTGATCAGTGCATGATGAGCCATGTGATCAGTGCCCGATCAGCCACGTCATCAGTGCATGCGCAGTCACGTCATCAGTGCATGATAGCCACGTGATCAGTGCATGCTCAGTCACGTGATCTGGACTTGATCAGCCACGTGATCAGTGCCTGCAGAGTCACGTGATCAGGGCCTGCTGAGCTGCGTGATTCCTGCCGGCTCATCTGCATGACAATTGCCATCTGAGCTGCGTGATTCCTGTCGGCTCATCTGCTTGACAATTGCCAGCTGAGCTGCGTGATTCCTGCCTGGTCACGTGCTTGATTATTGCCAGTTGAGCAGCATGATTCGTCACTGCTGAGCTCCATGCTTATTGCCTGCTGATTGCGTGGTTCGTGTCTGCTCAGCTCTTTGAGTATTGCCTCCTGAGGTCCCTGTTCGGTCGCCACCTGCCGGGGACCAGCCCCAACTGATCCAGGGTATTCGAAGGAGAGATGGCCTAGGCGACTATTTATATGCTAATCAGAGATGTCAAGAATAATAGTATGAGGAGAGCTCAGTAGGAAAATTCGGTGGAGAAAAGAGACTGAGTAGCTTGGTTTACGCGGAAGACCAATCAAACTTCAAGACAAGAAGTTTGCACCACTTACGTAGGCCGCAGGCGCCCTCTCGAATGGCGAAAGGTGCCTCACCCTAGACACCTTCTCGAGTGGGTCTTAGCAGCCCAGGCATAATTAGTAAGCGTGGTGGGTTCCGCGCTCCAGATGGAGACTCAGCTGGAAGTTAAAGGGAAGAATGACAAGGAACTTTATGAATTGGAGCTGTAAGTTAACTCTTTGACAGAGAGAGCGAGATGGTGGTGGGGGACAGCCCCCAGTGAAATCAGAGGTGAGAGCACAAAGCAATACAGTAGGCAGACTCCGTTTTTTTGGGGGGAGATGCTCGAGAATATCCGGGTGGACTCCTGAGGCTCGATCCCGCATTTGCGTATGCCGAGCCTCCTTCCTCATGACCTTTGTCCAGAGTGGAATGCCTCCCCGGCTCCCGGCACATGATCAGTGCATGCTCAGTCACGATATCAGTGCCTGCTCAGCCACGTGATCACTGACGGCACAGTCACGTGATCAGCGCCTCTCAGTCACGTGATCACCGTATGATAAACACGTGATCAGTGAACGACCAGCCACGTGATCACTGCATGCGCGGTCAGGTGGTCAGTTCCTGATCAGCCACCTGATCAGTGCGTGCACAGTCCCCTGATCAGCGCCTGTCAGTCACTGATCACTGCCTGATAAACACGTGATCAGTGCCCGAACAGCCACGTCATCAGTGCATGCGCAGTCACGTGATCAGTGCATGATAGCCACGTGATCAGTGCGTGCACAGTCCCATGATCAGCGCCTGTCAGTCACTGATCATTGCCTGATAAACACGTGATCAGTGCATGATGAGCCATGTGATCAGTGCCCGATCAGCCACGTCATCAGTGCATGCGCAGTCACGTCATCAGTGCATGATAGCCACGTGATCAGTGCATGCTCAGTCACGTGATCTGGACTTGATCAGCCACGTGATCAGTGCCTGCAGAGTCACGTGATCAGGGCCTGCTGAGCTGCGTGATTCCTGCCGGCTCATCTGCATGACAATTGCCATCTGAGCTGCGTGATTCCTGTCGGCTCATCTGCTTGACAATTGCCAGCTGAGCTGCGTGATTCCTGCCTGGTCACGTGCTTGATTATTGCCAGTTGAGCAGCATGATTCGTCACTGCTGAGCTCCATGCTTATTGCCTGCTGATTGCGTGGTTCGTGTCTGCTCAGCTCTTTGAGTATTGCCTCCTGAGGTCCCTGTTCGGTCGCCACCTGCCGGGGACCAGCCCCAACTGATCCAGGGTATTCGAAGGAGAGATGGCCTAGGCGACTATTTATATGCTAATCAGAGATGTCAAGAATAATAGTATGAGGAGAGCTCAGTAGGAAAATTCGGTGGAGAAAAGAGACTGAGTAGCTTGGTTTACGCGGAAGACCAATCAAACTTCAAGACAAGAAGTTTGCACCACTTACGTAGGCCGCAGGCGCCCTCTCGAATGGCGAAAGGTGCCTCACCCTAGACACCTTCTCGAGTGGGTCTTAGCAGCCCAGGCATAATTAGTAAGCGTGGTGGGTTCCGCGCTCCAGATGGAGACTCAGCTGGAAGTTAAAGGGAAGAATGACAAGGAACTTTATGAATTGGAGCTGTAAGTTAACTCTTTGACAGAGAGAGCGAGATGGTGGTGGGGGACAGCCCCCAGTGAAATCAGAGGTGAGAGCACAAAGCAATACAGTAGGCAGACTCCGGTTTTTTTGGGGGGAGATGCTCGAGAATATCCGGGTGGACTCCTGAGGCTCGATCCCGCATTTGCGTATGCCGAGCCTCCTTCCTCATGACCTTTGTCCAGAGTGGAATGCCTCCCCGGCTCCCGGCACATGATCAGTGCATGCTCAGTCACGATATCAGTGCCTGCTCAGCCACGTGATCACTGACGGCACAGTCACGTGATCAGCGCCTCTCAGTCACGTGATCACCGTATGATAAACACGTGATCAGTGAACGACCAGCCACGTGATCACTGCATGCGCGGTCAGGTGGTCAGTTCCTGATCAGCCACCTGATCAGTGCGTGCACAGTCCCCTGATCAGCGCCTGTCAGTCACTGATCACTGCCTGATAAACACGTGATCAGTGCCCGAACAGCCACGTCATCAGTGCATGCGCAGTCACGTGATCAGTGCATGATAGCCACGTGATCAGTGCGTGCACAGTCCCATGATCAGCGCCTGTCAGTCACTGATCATTGCCTGATAAACACGTGATCAGTGCATGATGAGCCATGTGATCAGTGCCCGATCAGCCACGTCATCAGTGCATGCGCAGTCACGTCATCAGTGCATGATAGCCACGTGATCAGTGCATGCTCAGTCACGTGATCTGGACTTGATCAGCCACGTGATCAGTGCCTGCAGAGTCACGTGATCAGGGCCTGCTGAGCTGCGTGATTCCTGCCGGCTCATCTGCATGACAATTGCCAGCTGAGCTGCGTGATTCCTGTCGGCTCATCTGCTTGACAATTGCCAGCTGAGCTGCGTGATTCCTGCCTGGTCACGTGCTTGATTATTGCCAGTTGAGCAGCATGATTCGTCACTGCTGAGCTCCATGCTTATTGCCTGCTGATTGCGTGGTTCGTGTCTGCTCAGCTCTTTGAGTATTGCCTCCTGAGGTCCCTGTTCGGTCGCCACCTGCCGGGACCAGCCCCAACTGATCCAGGGTATTCGAAGGAGAGATGGCCTAGGCGACTATTTATATGCTAATCAGAGATGTCAAGAATAATAGTATGAGGAGAGCTCAGTAGGAAAATTCGGTGGAGAAAAGAGACTGAGTAGCTTGGTTTACGCGGAAGACCAATCAAACTTCAAGACAAGAAGTTTGCACCACTTACGTAGGCCGCAGGCGCCCTCTCGAATAGCGAAAGGTGCCTCACCCTAGACACCTTCTCGAGTGGGTCTTAGCAGCCCAGGCATAATTAGTAAGCGTGGTGGGTTCCGCGCTCCAGATGGAGACTCAGCTGGAAGTTAAAGGGAAGAATGACAAGGAACTTTATGAATTGGAGCTGTAAGTTAACTCTTTGACAGAGAGAGCGAGATGGTGGTGGGGGACAGCCCCCAGTGAAATCAGAGGTGAGAGCACAAAGCAATACAGTAGGCAGACTCCGGTTTGGGGGGAGATGCTCGAGAATATCCGGGTGGACTCCTGAGGCTCGATCCCGCATTTGCGTATGCCGAGCCTCCTTCCTCATGACCTTTGTCCAGAGTGGAATGCCTCCCCGGCTCCCGGCACATGATCAGTGCATGCTCAGTCACGATATCAGTGCCTGCTCAGCCACGTGATCACTGACGGCACAGTCACGTGATCAGCGCCTCTCAGTCACGTGATCACCGTATGATAAACACGTGATCAGTGAACGACCAGCCACGTGATCACTGCATGCGCGGTCAGGTGGTCAGTTCCTGATCAGCCACCTGATCAGTGCGTGCACAGTCCCCTGATCAGCGCCTGTCAGTCACTGATCACTGCCTGATAAACACGTGATCAGTGCCCGAACAGCCACGTCATCAGTGCATGCGCAGTCACGTGATCAGTGCATGATAGCCACGTGATCAGTGCGTGCACAGTCCCATGATCAGCGCCTGTCAGTCACTGATCATTGCCTGATAAACACGTGATCAGTGCATGATGAGCCATGTGATCAGTGCCCGATCAGCCACGTCATCAGTGCATGCGCAGTCACGTCATCAGTGCATGATAGCCACGTGATCAGTGCATGCTCAGTCACGTGATCTGGACTTGATCAGCCACGTGATCAGTGCCTGCAGAGTCACGTGATCAGGGCCTGCTGAGCTGCGTGATTCCTGCCGGCTCATCTGCATGACAATTGCCATCTGAGCTGCGTGATTCCTGTCGGCTCATCTGCTTGACAATTGCCAGCTGAGCTGCGTGATTCCTGCCTGGTCACGTGCTTGATTATTGCCAGTTGAGCAGCATGATTCGTCACTGCTGAGCTCCATGCTTATTGCCTGCTGATTGCGTGGTTCGTGTCTGCTCAGCTCTTTGAGTATTGCCTCCTGAGGTCCCTGTTCGGTCGCCACCTGCCGGGGACCAGCCCCAACTGATCCAGGGTATTCGAAGGAGAGATGGCCTAGGCGACTATTTATATGCTAATCAGAGATGTCAAGAATAATAGTATGAGGAGAGCTCAGTAGGAAAATTCGGTGGAGAAAAGAGACTGAGTAGCTTGGTTTACGCGGAAGACCAATCAAACTTCAAGACAAGAAGTTTGCACCACTTACGTAGGCCGCAGGCGCCCTCTCGAATAGCGAAAGGTGCCTCACCCTAGACACCTTCTCGAGTGGGTCTTAGCAGCCCAGGCATAATTAGTAAGCGTGGTGGGTTCCGCGCTCCAGATGGAGACTCAGCTGGAAGTTAAAGGGAAGAATGACAAGGAACTTTATGAATTGGAGCTGTAAGTTAACTCTTTGACAGAGAGAGCGAGATGGTGGTGGGGGACAGCCCCCAGTGAAATCAGAGGTGAGAGCACAAAGCAATACAGTAGGCAGACTCCGGTTTTTTTGGGGGAGATGCTCGAGAATATCCGGGTGGACTCCTGAGGCTCGATCCCGCATTTGCGTATGCCGAGCCTCCTTCCTCATGACCTTTGTCCAGAGTGGAATGCCTCCCCGGCTCCCGGCACATGATCAGTGCATGCTCAGTCACGATATCAGTGCCTGCTCAGCCACGTGATCACTGACGGCACAGTCACGTGATCAGCGCCTCTCAGTCACGTGATCACCGTATGATAAACACGTGATCAGTGAACGACCAGCCACGTGATCACTGCATGCGCGGTCAGGTGGTCAGTTCCTGATCAGCCACCTGATCAGTGCGTGCACAGTCCCCTGATCAGCGCCTGTCAGTCACTGATCACTGCCTGATAAACACGTGATCAGTGCCCGAACAGCCACGTCATCAGTGCATGCGCAGTCACGTGATCAGTGCATGATAGCCACGTGATCAGTGCGTGCACAGTCCCATGATCAGCGCCTGTCAGTCACTGATCATTGCCTGATAAACACGTGATCAGTGCATGATGAGCCATGTGATCAGTGCCCGATCAGCCACGTCATCAGTGCATGCGCAGTCACGTCATCAGTGCATGATAGCCACGTGATCAGTGCATGCTCAGTCACGTGATCTGGACTTGATCAGCCACGTGATCAGTGCCTGCAGAGTCACGTGATCAGGGCCTGCTGAGCTGCGTGATTCCTGCCGGCTCATCTGCATGACAATTGCCATCTGAGCTGCGTGATTCCTGTCGGCTCATCTGCTTGACAATTGCCAGCTGAGCTGCGTGATTCCTGCCTGGTCACGTGCTTGATTATTGCCAGTTGAGCAGCATGATTCGTCACTGCTGAGCTCCATGCTTATTGCCTGCTGATTGCGTGGTTCGTGTCTGCTCAGCTCTTTGAGTATTGCCTCCTGAGGTCCCTGTTCGGTCGCCACCTGCCGGGGACCAGCCCCAACTGATCCAGGGTATTCGAAGGAGAGATGGCCTAGGCGACTATTTATATGCTAATCAGAGATGTCAAGAATAATAGTATGAGGAGAGCTCAGTAGGAAAATTCGGTGGAGAAAAGAGACTGAGTAGCTTGGTTTACGCGGAAGACCAATCAAACTTCAAGACAAGAAGTTTGCACCACTTACGTAGGCCGCAGGCGCCCTCTCGAATAGCGAAAGGTGCCTCACCCTAGACACCTTCTCGAGTGGGTCTTAGCAGCCCAGGCATAATTAGTAAGCGTGGTGGGTTCCGCGCTCCAGATGGAGACTCAGCTGGAAGTTAAAGGGAAGAATGACAAGGAACTTTATGAATTGGAGCTGTAAGTTAACTCTTTGACAGAGAGAGCGAGATGGTGGTGGGGGACAGCCCCCAGTGAAATCAGAGGTGAGAGCACAAAGCAATACAGTAGGCAGACTCCGTTTTTTTGGGGGGAGATGCTCGAGAATATCCGGGTGGACTCCTGAGGCTCGATCCCGCATTTGCGTATGCCGAGCCTCCTTCCTCATGACCTTTGTCCAGAGTGGAATGCCTCCCCGGCTCCCGGCACATGATCAGTGCATGCTCAGTCACGATATCAGTGCCTGCTCAGCCACGTGATCACTGACGGCACAGTCACGTGATCAGCGCCTCTCAGTCACGTGATCACCGTATGATAAACACGTGATCAGTGAACGACCAGCCACGTGATCACTGCATGCGCGGTCAGGTGGTCAGTTCCTGATCAGCCACCTGATCAGTGCGTGCACAGTCCCCTGATCAGCGCCTGTCAGTCACTGATCACTGCCTGATAAACCCGTGATCAGTGCCCGAACAGCCACGTCATCAGTGCATGCGCAGTCACGTGATCAGTGCATGATAGCCACGTGATCAGTGCGTGCACAGTCCCATGATCAGCGCCTGTCAGTCACTGATCATTGCCTGATAAACACGTGATCAGTGCATGATGAGCCATGTGATCAGTGCCCGATCAGCCACGTCATCAGTGCATGCGCAGTCACGTCATCAGTGCATGATAGCCACGTGATCAGTGCATGCTCAGTCACGTGATCTGGACTTGATCAGCCACGTGATCAGTGCCTGCAGAGTCACGTGATCAGGGCCTGCTGAGCTGCGTGATTCCTGCCGGCTCATCTGCATGACAATTGCCATCTGAGCTGCGTGATTCCTGTCGGCTCATCTGCTTGACAATTGCCAGCTGAGCTGCGTGATTCCTGCCTGGTCACGTGCTTGATTATTGCCAGTTGAGCAGCATGATTCGTCACTGCTGAGCTCCATGCTTATTGCCTGCTGATTGCGTGGTTCGTGTCTGCTCAGCTCTTTGAGTATTGCCTCCTGAGGTCCCTGTTCGGTCGCCACCTGCCGGGGACCAGCCCCAACTGATCCAGGGTATTCGAAGGAGAGATGGCCTAGGCGACTATTTATATGCTAATCAGAGATGTCAAGAATAATAGTATGAGGAGAGCTCAGTAGGAAAATTCGGTGGAGAAAAGAGACTGAGTAGCTTGGTTTACGCGGAAGACCAATCAAACTTCAAGACAAGAAGTTTGCACCACTTACGTAGGCCGCAGGCGCCCTCTCGAATGGCGAAAGGTGCCTCACCCTAGACACCTTCTCGAGTGGGTCTTAGCAGCCCAGGCATAATTAGTAAGCGTGGTGGGTTCCGCGCTCCAGATGGAGACTCAGCTGGAAGTTAAAGGGAAGAATGACAAGGAACTTTATGAATTGGAGCTGTAAGTTAACTCTTTGACAGAGAGAGCGAGATGGTGGTGGGGGACAGCCCCCAGTGAAATCAGAGGTGAGAGCACAAAGCAATACAGTAGGCAGACTCCGGTTTTTTGGGGGGAGATGCTCGAGAATATCCGGGTGGACTCCTGAGGCTCGATCCCGCATTTGCGTATGCCGAGCCTCCTTCCTCATGACCTTTGTCCAGAGTGGAATGCCTCCCCGGCTCCCGGCACATGATCAGTGCATGCTCAGTCACGATATCAGTGCCTGCTCAGCCACGTGATCACTGACGGCACAGTCACGTGATCAGCGCCTCTCAGTCACGTGATCACCGTATGATAAACACGTGATCAGTGAACGACCAGCCACGTGATCACTGCATGCGCGGTCAGGTGGTCAGTTCCTGATCAGCCACCTGATCAGTGCGTGCACAGTCCCCTGATCAGCGCCTGTCAGTCACTGATCACTGCCTGATAAACCGTGATCAGTGCCCGAACAGCCACGTCATCAGTGCATGCGCAGTCACGTGATCAGTGCATGATAGCCACGTGATCAGTGCGTGCACAGTCCCATGATCAGCGCCTGTCAGTCACTGATCATTGCCTGATAAACACGTGATCAGTGCATGATGAGCCATGTGATCAGTGCCCGATCAGCCACGTCATCAGTGCATGCGCAGTCACGTCATCAGTGCATGATAGCCACGTGATCAGTGCATGCTCAGTCACGTGATCTGGACTTGATCAGCCACGTGATCAGTGCCTGCAGAGTCACGTGATCAGGGCCTGCTGAGCTGCGTGATTCCTGCCGGCTCATCTGCATGACAATTGCCATCTGAGCTGCGTGATTCCTGTCGGCTCATCTGCTTGACAATTGCCAGCTGAGCTGCGTGATTCCTGCCTGGTCACGTGCTTGATTATTGCCAGTTGAGCAGCATGATTCGTCACTGCTGAGCTCCATGCTTATTGCCTGCTGATTGCGTGGTTCGTGTCTGCTCAGCTCTTTGAGTATTGCCTCCTGAGGTCCCTGTTCGGTCGCCACCTGCCGGGGACCAGCCCCAACTGATCCAGGGTATTCGAAGGAGAGATGGCCTAGGCGACTATTTATATGCTAATCAGAGATGTCAAGAATAATAGTATGAGGAGAGCTCAGTAGGAAAATTCGGTGGAGAAAAGAGACTGAGTAGCTTGGTTTACGCGGAAGACCAATCAAACTTCAAGACAAGAAGTTTGCACCACTTACGTAGGCCGCAGGCGCCCTCTCGAATGGCGAAAGGTGCCTCACCCTAGACACCTTCTCGAGTGGGTCTTAGCAGCCCAGGCATAATTAGTAAGCGTGGTGGGTTCCGCGCTCCAGATGGAGACTCAGCTGGAAGTTAAAGGGAAGAATGACAAGGAACTTTATGAATTGGAGCTGTAAGTTACCTCTTTGACAGAGAGAGCGAGATGGTGGTGGGGGACAGCCCCCAGTGAAATCAGAGGTGAGAGCACAAAGCAATACAGTAGGCAGACTCCGGTTTTTGGGGGGGAGATGCTCGAGAATATCCGGGTGGACTCCTGAGGCTCGATCCCGCATTTGCGTATGCCGAGCCTCCTTCCTCATGACCTTTGTCCAGAGTGGAATGCCTCCCCGGCTCCCGGCACATGATCAGTGCATGCTCAGTCACGATATCAGTGCCTGCTCAGCCACGTGATCACTGACGGCACAGTCACGTGATCAGCGCCTCTCAGTCACGTGATCACCGTATGATAAACACGTGATCAGTGAACGACCAGCCACGTGATCACTGCATGCGCGGTCAGGTGGTCAGTTCCTGATCAGCCACCTGATCAGTGCGTGCACAGTCCCCTGATCAGCGCCTGTCAGTCACTGATCACTGCCTGATAAACCGTGATCAGTGCCCGAACAGCCACGTCATCAGTGCATGCGCAGTCACGTGATCAGTGCATGATAGCCACGTGATCAGTGCGTGCACAGTCCCATGATCAGCGCCTGTCAGTCACTGATCATTGCCTGATAAACACGTGATCAGTGCATGATGAGCCATGTGATCAGTGCCCGATCAGCCACGTCATCAGTGCATGCGCAGTCACGTCATCAGTGCATGATAGCCACGTGATCAGTGCATGCTCAGTCACGTGATCTGGACTTGATCAGCCACGTGATCAGTGCCTGCAGAGTCACGTGATCAGGGCCTGCTGAGCTGCGTGATTCCTGCCGGCTCATCTGCATGACAATTGCCATCTGAGCTGCGTGATTCCTGTCGGCTCATCTGCTTGACAATTGCCAGCTGAGCTGCGTGATTCCTGCCTGGTCACGTGCTTGATTATTGCCAGTTGAGCAGCATGATTCGTCACTGCTGAGCTCCATGCTTATTGCCTGCTGATTGCGTGGTTCGTGTCTGCTCAGCTCTTTGAGTATTGCCTCCTGAGGTCCCTGTTCGGTCGCCACCTGCCGGGGACCAGCCCCAACTGATCCAGGGTATTCGAAGGAGAGATGGCCTAGGCGACTATTTATATGCTAATCAGAGATGTCAAGAATAATAGTATGAGGAGAGCTCAGTAGGAAAATTCGGTGGAGAAAAGAGACTGAGTAGCTTGGTTTACGCGGAAGACCAATCAAACTTCAAGACAAGAAGTTTGCACCACTTACGTAGGCCGCAGGCGCCCTCTCGAATGGCGAAAGGTGCCTCACCCTAGACACCTTCTCGAGTGGGTCTTAGCAGCCCAGGCATAATTAGTAAGCGTGGTGGGTTCCGCGCTCCAGATGGAGACTCAGCTGGAAGTTAAAGGGAAGAATGACAAGGAACTTTATGAATTGGAGCTGTAAGTTAACTCTTTGACAGAGAGAGCGAGATGGTGGTGGGGGACAGCCCCCAGTGAAATCAGAGGTGAGAGCACAAAGCAATACAGTAGGCAGACTCCGGTTTTTTTGGGGGGAGATGCTCGAGAATATCCGGGTGGACTCCTGAGGCTCGATCCCGCATTTGCGTATGCCGAGCCTCCTTCCTCATGACCTTTGTCCAGAGTGGAATGCCTCCCCGGCTCCCGGCACATGATCAGTGCATGCTCAGTCACGATATCAGTGCCTGCTCAGCCACGTGATCACTGACGGCACAGTCACGTGATCAGCGCCTCTCAGTCACGTGATCACCGTATGATAAACACGTGATCAGTGAACGACCAGCCACGTGATCACTGCATGCGCGGTCAGGTGGTCAGTTCCTGATCAGCCACCTGATCAGTGCGTGCACAGTCCCCTGATCAGCGCCTGTCAGTCACTGATCACTGCCTGATAAACCCGTGATCAGTGCCCGAACAGCCACGTCATCAGTGCATGCGCAGTCACGTGATCAGTGCATGATAGCCACGTGATCAGTGCGTGCACAGTCCCATGATCAGCGCCTGTCAGTCACTGATCATTGCCTGATAAACACGTGATCAGTGCATGATGAGCCATGTGATCAGTGCCCGATCAGCCACGTCATCAGTGCATGCGCAGTCACGTCATCAGTGCATGATAGCCACGTGATCAGTGCATGCTCAGTCACGTGATCTGGACTTGATCAGCCACGTGATCAGTGCCTGCAGAGTCACGTGATCAGGGCCTGCTGAGCTGCGTGATTCCTGCCGGCTCATCTGCATGACAATTGCCATCTGAGCTGCGTGATTCCTGTCGGCTCATCTGCTTGACAATTGCCAGCTGAGCTGCGTGATTCCTGCCTGGTCACGTGCTTGATTATTGCCAGTTGAGCAGCATGATTCGTCACTGCTGAGCTCCATGCTTATTGCCTGCTGATTGCGTGGTTCGTGTCTGCTCAGCTCTTTGAGTATTGCCTCCTGAGGTCCCTGTTCGGTCGCCACCTGCCGGGGACCAGCCCCAACTGATCCAGGGTATTCGAAGGAGAGATGGCCTAGGCGACTATTTATATGCTAATCAGAGATGTCAAGAATAATAGTATGAGGAGAGCTCAGTAGGAAAATTCGGTGGAGAAAAGAGACTGAGTAGCTTGGTTTACGCGGAAGACCAATCAAACTTCAAGACAAGAAGTTTGCACCACTTACGTAGGCCGCAGGCGCCCTCTCGAATGGCGAAAGGTGCCTCACCCTAGACACCTTCTCGAGTGGGTCTTAGCAGCCCAGGCATAATTAGTAAGCGTGGTGGGTTCCGCGCTCCAGATGGAGACTCAGCTGGAAGTTAAAGGGAAGAATGACAAGGAACTTTATGAATTGGAGCTGTAAGTTACCTCTTTGACAGAGAGAGCGAGATGGTGGTGGGGGACAGCCCCCAGTGAAATCAGAGGTGAGAGCACAAAGCAATACAGTAGGCAGACTCCGGTTTTTTTGGGGGAGATGCTCGAGAATATCCGGGTGGACTCCTGAGGCTCGATCCCGCATTTGCGTATGCCGAGCCTCCTTCCTCATGACCTTTGTCCAGAGTGGAATGCCTCCCCGGCTCCCGGCACATGATCAGTGCATGCTCAGTCACGATATCAGTGCCTGCTCAGCCACGTGATCACTGACGGCACAGTCACGTGATCAGCGCCTCTCAGTCACGTGATCACCGTATGATAAACACGTGATCAGTGAACGACCAGCCACGTGATCACTGCATGCGCGGTCAGGTGGTCAGTTCCTGATCAGCCACCTGATCAGTGCGTGCACAGTCCCCTGATCAGCGCCTGTCAGTCACTGATCACTGCCTGATAAACCCGTGATCAGTGCCCGAACAGCCACGTCATCAGTGCATGCGCAGTCACGTGATCAGTGCATGATAGCCACGTGATCAGTGCGTGCACAGTCCCATGATCAGCGCCTGTCAGTCACTGATCATTGCCTGATAAACACGTGATCAGTGCATGATGAGCCATGTGATCAGTGCCCGATCAGCCACGTCATCAGTGCATGCGCAGTCACGTCATCAGTGCATGATAGCCACGTGATCAGTGCATGCTCAGTCACGTGATCTGGACTTGATCAGCCACGTGATCAGTGCCTGCAGAGTCACGTGATCAGGGCCTGCTGAGCTGCGTGATTCCTGCCGGCTCATCTGCATGACAATTGCCATCTGAGCTGCGTGATTCCTGTCGGCTCATCTGCTTGACAATTGCCAGCTGAGCTGCGTGATTCCTGCCTGGTCACGTGCTTGATTATTGCCAGTTGAGCAGCATGATTCGTCACTGCTGAGCTCCATGCTTATTGCCTGCTGATTGCGTGGTTCGTGTCTGCTCAGCTCTTTGAGTATTGCCTCCTGAGGTCCCTGTTCGGTCGCCACCTGCCGGGGACCAGCCCCAACTGATCCAGGGTATTCGAAGGAGAGATGGCCTAGGCGACTATTTATATGCTAATCAGAGATGTCAAGAATAATAGTATGAGGAGAGCTCAGTAGGAAAATTCGGTGGAGAAAAGAGACTGAGTAGCTTGGTTTACGCGGAAGACCAATCAAACTTCAAGACAAGAAGTTTGCACCACTTACGTAGGCCGCAGGCGCCCTCTCGAATGGCGAAAGGTGCCTCACCCTAGACACCTTCTCGAGTGGGTCTTAGCAGCCCAGGCATAATTAGTAAGCGTGGTGGGTTCCGCGCTCCAGATGGAGACTCAGCTGGAAGTTAAAGGGAAGAATGACAAGGAACTTTATGAATTGGAGCTGTAAGTTAACTCTTTGACAGAGAGAGCGAGATGGTGGTGGGGGACAGCCCCCAGTGAAATCAGAGGTGAGAGCACAAAGCAATACAGTAGGCAGACTCCGGTTTTTTTGGGGGGAGATGCTCGAGAATATCCGGGTGGACTCCTGAGGCTCGATCCCGCATTTGCGTATGCCGAGCCTCCTTCCTCATGACCTTTGTCCAGAGTGGAATGCCTCCCCGGCTCCCGGCACATGATCAGTGCATGCTCAGTCACGATATCAGTGCCTGCTCAGCCACGTGATCACTGACGGCACAGTCACGTGATCAGCGCCTCTCAGTCACGTGATCACCGTATGATAAACACGTGATCAGTGAACGACCAGCCACGTGATCACTGCATGCGCGGTCAGGTGGTCAGTTCCTGATCAGCCACCTGATCAGTGCGTGCACAGTCCCCTGATCAGCGCCTGTCAGTCACTGATCACTGCCTGATAAACCCGTGATCAGTGCCCGAACAGCCACGTCATCAGTGCATGCGCAGTCACGTGATCAGTGCATGATAGCCACGTGATCAGTGCGTGCACAGTCCCATGATCAGCGCCTGTCAGTCACTGATCATTGCCTGATAAACACGTGATCAGTGCATGATGAGCCATGTGATCAGTGCCCGATCAGCCACGTCATCAGTGCATGCGCAGTCACGTCATCAGTGCATGATAGCCACGTGATCAGTGCATGCTCAGTCACGTGATCTGGACTTGATCAGCCACGTGATCAGTGCCTGCAGAGTCACGTGATCAGGGCCTGCTGAGCTGCGTGATTCCTGCCGGCTCATCTGCATGACAATTGCCATCTGAGCTGCGTGATTCCTGTCGGCTCATCTGCTTGACAATTGCCAGCTGAGCTGCGTGATTCCTGCCTGGTCACGTGCTTGATTATTGCCAGTTGAGCAGCATGATTCGTCACTGCTGAGCTCCATGCTTATTGCCTGCTGATTGCGTGGTTCGTGTCTGCTCAGCTCTTTGAGTATTGCCTCCTGAGGTCCCTGTTCGGTCGCCACCTGCCGGGGACCAGCCCCAACTGATCCAGGGTATTCGAAGGAGAGATGGCCTAGGCGACTATTTATATGCTAATCAGAGATGTCAAGAATAATAGTATGAGGAGAGCTCAGTAGGAAAATTCGGTGGAGAAAAGAGACTGAGTAGCTTGGTTTACGCGGAAGACCAATCAAACTTCAAGACAAGAAGTTTGCACCACTTACGTAGGCCGCAGGCGCCCTCTCGAATGGCGAAAGGTGCCTCACCCTAGACACCTTCTCGAGTGGGTCTTAGCAGCCCAGGCATAATTAGTAAGCGTGGTGGGTTCCGCGCTCCAGATGGAGACTCAGCTGGAAGTTAAAGGGAAGAATGACAAGGAACTTTATGAATTGGAGCTGTAAGTTACCTCTTTGACAGAGAGAGCGAGATGGTGGTGGGGGACAGCCCCCAGTGAAATCAGAGGTGAGAGCACAAAGCAATACAGTAGGCAGACTCCGGTTTTTTTGGGGGAGATGCTCGAGAATATCCGGGTGGACTCCTGAGGCTCGATCCCGCATTTGCGTATGCCGAGCCTCCTTCCTCATGACCTTTGTCCAGAGTGGAATGCCTCCCCGGCTCCCGGCACATGATCAGTGCATGCTCAGTCACGATATCAGTGCCTGCTCAGCCACGTGATCACTGACGGCACAGTCACGTGATCAGCGCCTCTCAGTCACGTGATCACCGTATGATAAACACGTGATCAGTGAACGACCAGCCACGTGATCACTGCATGCGCGGTCAGGTGGTCAGTTCCTGATCAGCCACCTGATCAGTGCGTGCACAGTCCCCTGATCAGCGCCTGTCAGTCACTGATCACTGCCTGATAAACACGTGATCAGTGCCCGAACAGCCACGTCATCAGTGCATGCGCAGTCACGTGATCAGTGCATGATAGCCACGTGATCAGTGCGTGCACAGTCCCATGATCAGCGCCTGTCAGTCACTGATCATTGCCTGATAAACACGTGATCAGTGCATGATGAGCCATGTGATCAGTGCCCGATCAGCCACGTCATCAGTGCATGCGCAGTCACGTCATCAGTGCATGATAGCCACGTGATCAGTGCATGCTCAGTCACGTGATCTGGACTTGATCAGCCACGTGATCAGTGCCTGCAGAGTCACGTGATCAGGGCCTGCTGAGCTGCGTGATTCCTGCCGGCTCATCTGCATGACAATTGCCATCTGAGCTGCGTGATTCCTGTCGGCTCATCTGCTTGACAATTGCCAGCTGAGCTGCGTGATTCCTGCCTGGTCACGTGCTTGATTATTGCCAGTTGAGCAGCATGATTCGTCACTGCTGAGCTCCATGCTTATTGCCTGCTGATTGCGTGGTTCGTGTCTGCTCAGCTCTTTGAGTATTGCCTCCTGAGGTCCCTGTTCGGTCGCCACCTGCCGGGGACCAGCCCCAACTGATCCAGGGTATTCGAAGGAGAGATGGCCTAGGCGACTATTTATATGCTAATCAGAGATGTCAAGAATAATAGTATGAGGAGAGCTCAGTAGGAAAATTCGGTGGAGAAAAGAGACTGAGTAGCTTGGTTTACGCGGAAGACCAATCAAACTTCAAGACAAGAAGTTTGCACCACTTACGTAGGCCGCAGGCGCCTCTCGAATAGCGAAAGGTGCCTCACCCTAGACACCTTCTCGAGTGGGTCTTAGCAGCCCAGGCATAATTAGTAAGCGTGGTGGGTTCCGCGCTCCAGATGGAGACTCAGCTGGAAGTTAAAGGGAAGAATGACAAGGAACTTTATGAATTGGAGCTGTAAGTTAACTCTTTGACAGAGAGAGCGAGATGGTGGTGGGGGACAGCCCCCAGTGAAATCAGAGGTGAGAGCACAAAGCAATACAGTAGGCAGACTCCGGTTTTTTTGGGGGGAGATGCTCGAGAATATCCGGGTGGACTCCTGAGGCTCGATCCCGCATTTGCGTATGCCGAGCCTCCTTCCTCATGACCTTTGTCCAGAGTGGAATGCCTCCCCGGCTCCCGGCACATGATCAGTGCATGCTCAGTCACGATATCAGTGCCTGCTCAGCCACGTGATCACTGACGGCACAGTCACGTGATCAGCGCCTCTCAGTCACGTGATCACCGTATGATAAACACGTGATCAGTGAACGACCAGCCACGTGATCACTGCATGCGCGGTCAGGTGGTCAGTTCCTGATCAGCCACCTGATCAGTGCGTGCACAGTCCCCTGATCAGCGCCTGTCAGTCACTGATCACTGCCTGATAAACACGTGATCAGTGCCCGAACAGCCACGTCATCAGTGCATGCGCAGTCACGTGATCAGTGCATGATAGCCACGTGATCAGTGCGTGCACAGTCCCATGATCAGCGCCTGTCAGTCACTGATCATTGCCTGATAAACACGTGATCAGTGCATGATGAGCCATGTGATCAGTGCCCGATCAGCCACGTCATCAGTGCATGCGCAGTCACGTCATCAGTGCATGATAGCCACGTGATCAGTGCATGCTCAGTCACGTGATCTGGACTTGATCAGCCACGTGATCAGTGCCTGCAGAGTCACGTGATCAGGGCCTGCTGAGCTGCGTGATTCCTGCCGGCTCATCTGCATGACAATTGCCATCTGAGCTGCGTGATTCCTGTCGGCTCATCTGCTTGACAATTGCCAGCTGAGCTGCGTGATTCCTGCCTGGTCACGTGCTTGATTATTGCCAGTTGAGCAGCATGATTCGTCACTGCTGAGCTCCATGCTTATTGCCTGCTGATTGCGTGGTTCGTGTCTGCTCAGCTCTTTGAGTATTGCCTCCTGAGGTCCCTGTTCGGTCGCCACCTGCCGGGGACCAGCCCCAACTGATCCAGGGTATTCGAAGGAGAGATGGCCTAGGCGACTATTTATATGCTAATCAGAGATGTCAAGAATAATAGTATGAGGAGAGCTCAGTAGGAAAATTCGGTGGAGAAAAGAGACTGAGGAGCTTGGTTTACGCGGAAGACCAATCAAACTTCAAGACAAGAAGTTTGCACCACTTACGTAGGCCGCAGGCGCCCTCTCGAATGGCGAAAGGTGCCTCACCCTAGACACCTTCTCGAGTGGGTCTTAGCAGCCCAGGCATAATTAGTAAGCGTGGTGGGTTCCGCGCTCCAGATGGAGACTCAGCTGGAAGTTAAAGGGAAGAATGACAAGGAACTTTATGAATTGGAGCTGTAAGTTACCTCTTTGACAGAGAGAGCGAGATGGTGGTGGGGGACAGCCCCCAGTGAAATCAGAGGTGAGAGCACAAAGCAATACAGTAGGCAGACTCCGGTTTTTTGGGGGGGAGATGCTCGAGAATATCCGGGTGGACTCCTGAGGCTCGATCCCGCATTTGCGTATGCCGAGCCTCCTTCCTCATGACCTTTGTCCAGAGTGGAATGCCTCCCCGGCTCCCGGCACATGATCAGTGCATGCTCAGTCACGATATCAGTGCCTGCTCAGCCACGTGATCACTGACGGCACAGTCACGTGATCAGCGCCTCTCAGTCACGTGATCACCGTATGATAAACACGTGATCAGTGAACGACCAGCCACGTGATCACTGCATGCGCGGTCAGGTGGTCAGTTCCTGATCAGCCACCTGATCAGTGCGTGCACAGTCCCCTGATCAGCGCCTGTCAGTCACTGATCACTGCCTGATAAACACGTGATCAGTGCCCGAACAGCCACGTCATCAGTGCATGCGCAGTCACGTGATCAGTGCATGATAGCCACGTGATCAGTGCGTGCACAGTCCCATGATCAGCGCCTGTCAGTCACTGATCATTGCCTGATAAACACGTGATCAGTGCATGATGAGCCATGTGATCAGTGCCCGATCAGCCACGTCATCAGTGCATGCGCAGTCACGTCATCAGTGCATGATAGCCACGTGATCAGTGCATGCTCAGTCACGTGATCTGGAGATCAGCCACGTGATCAGTGCCTGCAGTCACGTGATCAGGGCCTGCTGAGCTGCGTGATTCCTGCCGGCTCATCTGCATGACAATTGCCATCTGAGCTGCGTGATTCCTGTCGGCTCATCTGCTTGACAATTGCCAGCTGAGCTGCGTGATTCCTGCCTGGTCACGTGCTTGATTATTGCCAGTTGAGCAGCATGATTCGTCACTGCTGAGCTCCATGCTTATTGCCTGCTGATTGCGTGGTTCGTGTCTGCTCAGCTCTTTGAGTATTGCCTCCTGAGGTCCCTGTTCGGTCGCCACCTGCCGGGGACCAGCCCCAACTGATCCAGGGTATTCGAAGGAGAGATGGCCTAGGCGACTATTTATATGCTAATCAGAGATGTCAAGAATAATAGTATGAGGAGAGCTCAGTAGGAAAATTCGGTGGAGAAAAGAGACTGAGGAGCTTGGTTTACGCGGAAGACCAATCAAACTTCAAGACAAGAAGTTTGCACCACTTACGTAGGCCGCAGGCGCCCTCTCGAATGGCGAAAGGTGCCTCACCCTAGACACCTTCTCGAGTGGGTCTTAGCAGCCCAGGCATAATTAGTAAGCGTGGTGGGTTCCGCGCTCCAGATGGAGACTCAGCTGGAAGTTAAAGGGAAGAATGACAAGGAACTTTATGAATTGGAGCTGTAAGTTACCTCTTTGACAGAGAGAGCGAGATGGTGGTGGGGGACAGCCCCCAGTGAAATCAGAGGTGAGAGCACAAAGCAATACAGTAGGCAGACTCCGGTTTTTTTGGGGGGAGATGCTCGAGAATATCCGGGTGGACTCCTGAGGCTCGATCCCGCATTTGCGTATGCCGAGCCTCCTTCCTCATGACCTTTGTCCAGAGTGGAATGCCTCCCCGGCTCCCGGCACATGATCAGTGCATGCTCAGTCACGATATCAGTGCCTGCTCAGCCACGTGATCACTGACGGCACAGTCACGTGATCAGCGCCTCTCAGTCACGTGATCACCGTATGATAAACACGTGATCAGTGAACGACCAGCCACGTGATCACTGCATGCGCGGTCAGGTGGTCAGTTCCTGATCAGCCACCTGATCAGTGCGTGCACAGTCCCCTGATCAGCGCCTGTCAGTCACTGATCACTGCCTGATAAACCCGTGATCAGTGCCCGAACAGCCACGTCATCAGTGCATGCGCAGTCACGTGATCAGTGCATGATAGCCACGTGATCAGTGCGTGCACAGTCCCATGATCAGCGCCTGTCAGTCACTGATCATTGCCTGATAAACACGTGATCAGTGCATGATGAGCCATGTGATCAGTGCCCGATCAGCCACGTCATCAGTGCATGCGCAGTCACGTCATCAGTGCATGATAGCCACGTGATCAGTGCATGCTCAGTCACGTGATCTGGACTTGATCAGCCACGTGATCAGTGCCTGCAGAGTCACGTGATCAGGGCCTGCTGAGCTGCGTGATTCCTGCCGGCTCATCTGCATGACAATTGCCATCTGAGCTGCGTGATTCCTGTCGGCTCATCTGCTTGACAATTGCCAGCTGAGCTGCGTGATTCCTGCCTGGTCACGTGCTTGATTATTGCCAGTTGAGCAGCATGATTCGTCACTGCTGAGCTCCATGCTTATTGCCTGCTGATTGCGTGGTTCGTGTCTGCTCAGCTCTTTGAGTATTGCCTCCTGAGGTCCCTGTTCGGTCGCCACCTGCCGGGGACCAGCCCCAACTGATCCAGGGTATTCGAAGGAGAGATGGCCTAGGCGACTATTTATATGCTAATCAGAGATGTCAAGAATAATAGTATGAGGAGAGCTCAGTAGGAAAATTCGGTGGAGAAAAGAGACTGAGTAGCTTGGTTTACGCGGAAGACCAATCAAACTTCAAGACAAGAAGTTTGCACCACTTACGTAGGCCGCAGGCGCCCTCTCGAATGGCGAAAGGTGCCTCACCCTAGACACCTTCTCGAGTGGGTCTTAGCAGCCCAGGCATAATTAGTAAGCGTGGTGGGTTCCGCGCTCCAGATGGAGACTCAGCTGGAAGTTAAAGGGAAGAATGACAAGGAACTTTATGAATTGGAGCTGTAAGTTACCTCTTTGACAGAGAGAGCGAGATGGTGGTGGGGGACAGCCCCCAGTGAAATCAGAGGTGAGAGCACAAAGCAATACAGTAGGCAGACTCCGGTTTTTTGGGGGAGATGCTCGAGAATATCCGGGTGGACTCCTGAGGCTCGATCCCGCATTTGCGTATGCCGAGCCTCCTTCCTCATGACCTTTGTCCAGAGTGGAATGCCTCCCGGCTCCCGGCACATGATCAGTGCATGCTCAGTCACGATATCAGTGCCTGCTCAGCCACGTGATCACTGACGGCACAGTCACGTGATCAGCGCCTCTCAGTCACGTGATCACCGTATGATAAACACGTGATCAGTGAACGACCAGCCACGTGATCACTGCATGCGCGGTCAGGTGGTCAGTTCCTGATCAGCCACCTGATCAGTGCGTGCACAGTCCCCTGATCAGCGCCTGTCAGTCACTGATCACTGCCTGATAAACCCGTGATCAGTGCCCGAACAGCCACGTCATCAGTGCATGCGCAGTCACGTGATCAGTGCATGATAGCCACGTGATCAGTGCGTGCACAGTCCCATGATCAGCGCCTGTCAGTCACTGATCATTGCCTGATAAACACGTGATCAGTGCATGATGAGCCATGTGATCAGTGCCCGATCAGCCACGTCATCAGTGCATGCGCAGTCACGTCATCAGTGCATGATAGCCACGTGATCAGTGCATGCTCAGTCACGTGATCTGGACTTGATCAGCCACGTGATCAGTGCCTGCAGAGTCACGTGATCAGGGCCTGCTGAGCTGCGTGATTCCTGCCGGCTCATCTGCATGACAATTGCCATCTGAGCTGCGTGATTCCTGTCGGCTCATCTGCTTGACAATTGCCAGCTGAGCTGCGTGATTCCTGCCTGGTCACGTGCTTGATTATTGCCAGTTGAGCAGCATGATTCGTCACTGCTGAGCTCCATGCTTATTGCCTGCTGATTGCGTGGTTCGTGTCTGCTCAGCTCTTTGAGTATTGCCTCCTGAGGTCCCTGTTCGGTCGCCACCTGCCGGGGACCAGCCCCAACTGATCCAGGGTATTCGAAGGAGAGATGGCCTAGGCGACTATTTATATGCTAATCAGAGATGTCAAGAATAATAGTATGAGGAGAGCTCAGTAGGAAAATTCGGTGGAGAAAAGAGACTGAGTAGCTTGGTTTACGCGGAAGACCAATCAAACTTCAAGACAAGAAGTTTGCACCACTTACGTAGGCCGCAGGCGCCCTCTCGAATGGCGAAAGGTGCCTCACCCTAGACACCTTCTCGAGTGGGTCTTAGCAGCCCAGGCATAATTAGTAAGCGTGGTGGGTTCCGCGCTCCAGATGGAGACTCAGCTGGAAGTTAAAGGGAAGAATGACAAGGAACTTTATGAATTGGAGCTGTAAGTTACTCTTTGACAGAGAGAGCGAGATGGTGGTGGGGGACAGCCCCCAGTGAAATCAGAGGTGAGAGCACAAAGCAATACAGTAGGCAGACTCCGGTTTTTTTGGGGGGAGATGCTCGAGAATATCCGGGTGGACTCCTGAGGCTCGATCCCGCATTTGCGTATGCCGAGCCTCCTTCCTCATGACCTTTGTCCAGAGTGGAATGCCTCCCCGGCTCCCGGCACATGATCAGTGCATGCTCAGTCACGATATCAGTGCCTGCTCAGCCACGTGATCACTGACGGCACAGTCACGTGATCAGCGCCTCTCAGTCACGTGATCACCGTATGATAAACACGTGATCAGTGAACGACCAGCCACGTGATCACTGCATGCGCGGTCAGGTGGTCAGTTCCTGATCAGCCACCTGATCAGTGCGTGCACAGTCCCCTGATCAGCGCCTGTCAGTCACTGATCACTGCCTGATAAACACGTGATCAGTGCCCGAACAGCCACGTCATCAGTGCATGCGCAGTCACGTGATCAGTGCATGATAGCCACGTGATCAGTGCGTGCACAGTCCCATGATCAGCGCCTGTCAGTCACTGATCATTGCCTGATAAACACGTGATCAGTGCATGATGAGCCATGTGATCAGTGCCCGATCAGCCACGTCATCAGTGCATGCGCAGTCACGTCATCAGTGCATGATAGCCACGTGATCAGTGCATGCTCAGTCACGTGATCTGGACTTGATCAGCCACGTGATCAGTGCCTGCAGAGTCACGTGATCAGGGCCTGCTGAGCTGCGTGATTCCTGCCGGCTCATCTGCATGACAATTGCCATCTGAGCTGCGTGATTCCTGTCGGCTCATCTGCTTGACAATTGCCAGCTGAGCTGCGTGATTCCTGCCTGGTCACGTGCTTGATTATTGCCAGTTGAGCAGCATGATTCGTCACTGCTGAGCTCCATGCTTATTGCCTGCTGATTGCGTGGTTCGTGTCTGCTCAGCTCTTTGAGTATTGCCTCCTGAGGTCCCTGTTCGGTCGCCACCTGCCGGGGACCAGCCCCAACTGATCCAGGGTATTCGAAGGAGAGATGGCCTAGGCGACTATTTATATGCTAATCAGAGATGTCAAGAATAATAGTATGAGGAGAGCTCAGTAGGAAAATTCGGTGGAGAAAAGAGACTGAGTAGCTTGGTTTACGCGGAAGACCAATCAAACTTCAAGACAAGAAGTTTGCACCACTTACGTAGGCCGCAGGCGCCCTCTCGAATGGCGAAAGGTGCCTCACCCTAGACACCTTCTCGAGTGGGTCTTAGCAGCCCAGGCATAATTAGTAAGCGTGGTGGGTTCCGCGCTCCAGATGGAGACTCAGCTGGAAGTTAAAGGGAAGAATGACAAGGAACTTTATGAATTGGAGCTGTAAGTTAACTCTTTGACAGAGAGAGCGAGATGGTGGTGGGGGACAGCCCCCAGTGAAATCAGAGGTGAGAGCACAAAGCAATACAGTAGGCAGACTCCGGTTTTTTGGGGGAGATGCTCGAGAATATCCGGGTGGACTCCTGAGGCTCGATCCCGCATTTGCGTATGCCGAGCCTCCTTCCTCATGACCTTTGTCCAGAGTGGAATGCCTCCCCGGCTCCCGGCACATGATCAGTGCATGCTCAGTCACGATATCAGTGCCTGCTCAGCCACGTGATCACTGACGGCACAGTCACGTGATCAGCGCCTCTCAGTCACGTGATCACCGTATGATAAACACGTGATCAGTGAACGACCAGCCACGTGATCACTGCATGCGCGGTCAGGTGGTCAGTTCCTGATCAGCCACCTGATCAGTGCGTGCACAGTCCCCTGATCAGCGCCTGTCAGTCACTGATCACTGCCTGATAAACACGTGATCAGTGCCCGAACAGCCACGTCATCAGTGCATGCGCAGTCACGTGATCAGTGCATGATAGCCACGTGATCAGTGCGTGCACAGTCCCATGATCAGCGCCTGTCAGTCACTGATCATTGCCTGATAAACACGTGATCAGTGCATGATGAGCCATGTGATCAGTGCCCGATCAGCCACGTCATCAGTGCATGCGCAGTCACGTCATCAGTGCATGATAGCCACGTGATCAGTGCATGCTCAGTCACGTGATCTGGACTTGATCAGCCACGTGATCAGTGCCTGCAGAGTCACGTGATCAGGGCCTGCTGAGCTGCGTGATTCCTGCCGGCTCATCTGCATGACAATTGCCATCTGAGCTGCGTGATTCCTGTCGGCTCATCTGCTTGACAATTGCCAGCTGAGCTGCGTGATTCCTGCCTGGTCACGTGCTTGATTATTGCCAGTTGAGCAGCATGATTCGTCACTGCTGAGCTCCATGCTTATTGCCTGCTGATTGCGTGGTTCGTGTCTGCTCAGCTCTTTGAGTATTGCCTCCTGAGGTCCCTGTTCGGTCGCCACCTGCCGGGGACCAGCCCCAACTGATCCAGGGTATTCGAAGGAGAGATGGCCTAGGCGACTATTTATATGCTAATCAGAGATGTCAAGAATAATAGTATGAGGAGAGCTCAGTAGGAAAATTCGGTGGAGAAAAGAGACTGAGTAGCTTGGTTTACGCGGAAGACCAATCAAACTTCAAGACAAGAAGTTTGCACCACTTACGTAGGCCGCAGGCGCCCTCTCGAATGGCGAAAGGTGCCTCACCCTAGACACCTTCTCGAGTGGGTCTTAGCAGCCCAGGCATAATTAGGAAGCGTGGTGGGTTCCGCGCTCCAGATGGAGACTCAGCTGGAAGTTAAAGGGAAGAATGACAAGGAACTTTATGAATTGGAGCTGTAAGTTACCTCTTTGACAGAGAGAGCGAGATGGTGGTGGGGGACAGCCCCCAGTGAAATCAGAGGTGAGAGCACAAAGCAATACAGTAGGCAGACTCCGGTTTTTTTGGGGGGAGATGCTCGAGAATATCCGGGTGGACTCCTGAGGCTCGATCCCGCATTTGCGTATGCCGAGCCTCCTTCCTCATGACCTTTGTCCAGAGTGGAATGCCTCCCCGGCTCCCGGCACATGATCAGTGCATGCTCAGTCACGATATCAGTGCCTGCTCAGCCACGTGATCACTGACGGCACAGTCACGTGATCAGCGCCTCTCAGTCACGTGATCACCGTATGATAAACACGTGATCAGTGAACGACCAGCCACGTGATCACTGCATGCGCGGTCAGGTGGTCAGTTCCTGATCAGCCACCTGATCAGTGCGTGCACAGTCCCCTGATCAGCGCCTGTCAGTCACTGATCACTGCCTGATAAACACGTGATCAGTGCCCGAACAGCCACGTCATCAGTGCATGCGCAGTCACGTGATCAGTGCATGATAGCCACGTGATCAGTGCGTGCACAGTCCCATGATCAGCGCCTGTCAGTCACTGATCATTGCCTGATAAACACGTGATCAGTGCATGATGAGCCATGTGATCAGTGCCCGATCAGCCACGTCATCAGTGCATGCGCAGTCACGTCATCAGTGCATGATAGCCACGTGATCAGTGCATGCTCAGTCACGTGATCTGGACTTGATCAGCCACGTGATCAGTGCCTGCAGAGTCACGTGATCAGGGCCTGCTGAGCTGCGTGATTCCTGCCGGCTCATCTGCATGACAATTGCCATCTGAGCTGCGTGATTCCTGTCGGCTCATCTGCTTGACAATTGCCAGCTGAGCTGCGTGATTCCTGCCTGGTCACGTGCTTGATTATTGCCAGTTGAGCAGCATGATTCGTCACTGCTGAGCTCCATGCTTATTGCCTGCTGATTGCGTGGTTCGTGTCTGCTCAGCTCTTTGAGTATTGCCTCCTGAGGTCCCTGTTCGGTCGCCACCTGCCGGGGACCAGCCCCAACTGATCCAGGGTATTCGAAGGAGAGATGGCCTAGGCGACTATTTATATGCTAATCAGAGATGTCAAGAATAATAGTATGAGGAGAGCTCAGTAGGAAAATTCGGTGGAGAAAAGAGACTGAGTAGCTTGGTTTACGCGGAAGACCAATCAAACTTCAAGACAAGAAGTTTGCACCACTTACGTAGGCCGCAGGCGCCCTCTCGAATGGCGAAAGGTGCCTCACCCTAGACACCTTCTCGAGTGGGTCTTAGCAGCCCAGGCATAATTAGTAAGCGTGGTGGGTTCCGCGCTCCAGATGGAGACTCAGCTGGAAGTTAAAGGGAAGAATGACAAGGAACTTTATGAATTGGAGCTGTAAGTTAACTCTTTGACAGAGAGAGCGAGATGGTGGTGGGGGACAGCCCCAGTGAAATCAGAGGTGAGAGCACAAAGCAATACAGTAGGCAGACTCCGGTTTTTTGGGGGGAGATGCTCGAGAACATCCGGGTGGACTCCTGAGCTTCGATCCCGCATTTGCGTATGCCGAGCCTCCTTCCTCATGACCTTTGTCCAGAGTGGAATGCCTCCCCGGCTCCCGGCACATGATCAGTGCATGCTCAGTCACGATATCAGTGCCTGCTCAGCCACGTGATCACTGACGGCACAGTCACGTGATCAGCGCCTCTCAGTCACGTGATCACCGTATGATAAACACGTGATCAGTGAACGACCAGCCACGTGATCACTGCATGATCAGTCAGGTGGTCAGTTCCTGATCAGCCACCTGATCAGTGCGTGCACAGTCCCCTGATCAGCGCCTGTCAGTCACTGATCACTGCCTGATAAACACGTGATCAGTGCCCGAACAGCCACGTCATCAGTGCATGCGCAGTCACGTGATCAGTGCATGATAGCCACGTGATCAGTGCGTGCACAGTCCCATGATCAGCGCCTGTCAGTCACTGATCATTGCCTGATAAACACGTGATCAGTGCATGATGAGCCATGTGATCAGTGCCCGATCAGCCACGTCATCAGTGCATGATCAGTCACGTCATCAGTGCATGATAGCCACGTGATCAGTGCATGCTCAGTCACGTGATCTGGACTTGATCAGCCACGTGATCAGTGCCTGAGAGTCACGTGATCAGGGCCTGCTGAGCTGCGTGATTCCTGCCGGCTCATCTGCATGATCAGTGCCATCTGAGCACGTGATCCTGTCGGCTCAGCTGCTTGATCAGTGCATGATGAGCTGCGTGATCAGTGCATGATCACACTTGATCAGTGCATGTTGAGCAGTGATCGTCATGCTAGCTCCATGATCAGTGCCTGCTCAGCCGTGATCAGTGTCTGATCAGCTCTTTCAGTATTGCCTCCTGAGGTCCCTGATCGGTCGCCATCTGCATGACCAGCCCCGTGATCAGTGCATGAAGGACGTGATCAGTGCGACAATTTACGTGATAATGCAGATCAGTCACGTGATCAGTATGAGGAGAGCTCAGTGCATGATTCGGTGGAGAAAAGTGATGATAGCTTGGTGATAGTGGAAGACCAATCAAACTTCAAGCATGAAGTTTGACCAGTTACATGGCCGCAGGCGATCTCGCATGATCAGAAACGTGATCAGTGCATGATAGCCACGTGATCAGTGTGATAGCACGTGATCAGGCATAATCAGTCACGTGATCAGTTGATAGCTCCGTGATCAGTGAGACTCAGCCACGTTATCAGTGCATGAAGCCAAGTGATCAGTGCATGATCAGTAAGTGATCAGTGCAGATCAGCCAGTGATCAGTGCATGACAGCCACGTGATCAGTGCATGATCAGCACGTGATCAGTGCATGACTCCACGTGATCAGTGCATGATGCACGTGATCAGTGCATGATCAGACGTGATCAGTGCATGATCAGTCACGTGATCAGTGCATGCCAGCCACGTTCAGTCATGATAGTCCACGTGATCAGTGCATGATAGGCACGTGATCAGTGCATGCTCAGTCACGTGATCAGTGCATGATCAGCCACGTGATCAGTGATGGCACAGTCACGTGATCAGTGCCTCTCAGTCACGTGATCAGTGCATGATCAACACGTGATCAGTGCATGATCAGCCACGTGATCAGTGCATGCGCAGTCATGTGATCAGTGCCTGATCAGCCACCTGATCAGTGCATGACAGTCACGTGATCAGTGCATGATCAGCCACTGATCAGTGCATGATAGCCACGTGATCAGTGCCCGAACAGCCACGTGATCAGTGCATGCGCAGTCACGTGATCAGTGCATGATAGCCACGTGATCAGTGCGTGCACAGTCCCATGATCAGTGCATGATCAGTCACTGATCAGTGCATGATAAACACGTGATCAGTGCATGATCAGCCACGTGATCAGTGCATGATCAGCCACGTGATCAGTGCATGATCAGTCACGTGATCAGTGCATGATAGCCACGTGATCAGTGCATGATCAGTCACGTGATCAGTGCATGATCAGCCACGTGATCAGTGCATGATCAGTCACGTGATCAGTGCATGATCAGTCACGTGATCAGTGCATGATCAGCCACGTGATCAGTGCATGATCAGTCACGTGATCAGTGCATGATAGTACGTGATCAGTGCATGATCAGCCACGTGATCAGTGCATGATCAGCCACGTGATCAGTGCATGATCAGCCACGTGATCAGTGCATGATCAGCCACGTGATCAGTGCATGATCAGCCACGTGATCAGTGCATGATCAGCCACGTGATCAGTGCATGATCAGCCACGTGATCAGTGCATGATCAGTCACGTGATCAGTGCATGATCAGCCACGTGATCAGTGCATGAGCCACGTGATCAGTGCATGATCAGCCACGTGATCAGTGCATGATCAGCCACGTGATCAGTGCATGATCAACACGTGATCAGTGCATGATCAGCCACGTGATCAGTGCATGATAGCCACGTGATCAGTGCATGATCAGTCACGTGATCAGTGCCTGATCAGCCACGTGATCAGTGCATGATCAGCCACGTGATCAGTGCATGATAGCCACGTGATCAGTGCATGATCAGTTACGTGATCAGTGTATGATCAGCCACGTGATCAGTGCATGATCAGACACGTGAACAGTGTATGATCAGCCACGTGATCAGTGCATGATAGCCACGTGATCAGTGCATGATCAGTCACGTGATCAGTGTATGATCAGCCACGTGAACAGTGCATGCTCAGTCACGTGATCAGGGCCTGCTGAGCTGCGTGATTACTGTCTGCTCATCTGCTTGACAATTGCCAGCTGAGCTGCACGATTCCTGCCTGTCATCTGCTTGACAATTGCCAGCTGTGCTGCGTAATTCCTGCCTGCTCAGCTGCTTGATTATTGCCAGCTGAGCAGCATGATTCCTCAGCTGAGTTCCATGATTATTGCCTGCTGACTGTTTGATTCGTGCCTACTCAGCTCTTTGTTCATTGCCTCCAGAGGCACATGATCAGTGTATGATACCAAACATGATCAGCGCATGATCAGTCACATGATCAGCGCCATTAAGTCACGTGATCAGTGCATGATAGTCATGTGATCAGTCCATGCTCAGTCACGGTATCAGTGCATGATCAGCCACGTGATCAGTGCATGATCAGCCACGTGATCAGTGCATGATCAGTCACGTGATCAGTGCATGATAGTCACGTGATCAGTGCATGATCAGTCACGTGATCAGTGCATGATCAGCCACGTGATCAGTGCATGATATCCACGTGATCAGTGCATGATCAGTCATGTGATCAGTGCATGATAGCCACGTGATCAGTGCATGATCAGCCACGTGATCAGTGCATGATCAGCCACGTGATCAGTGCATGATCAGTCACGTGATCAGTGCATGATCAGCCACGTGATCAGTGCATGATCAGCCACGTGATCAGTGCATGATAGCCACGTGATCAGTGCATGACAGCCACGTGATCAGTGCATGATCAGTCACGTGATCAGTGCATGATCAGCCACGTGATCAGTGCATGATCAGCCACGTGATCAGTGCATGATCAGCCACGTGATCAGTGCATGATAGTCACGTGATCAGTGCATGATCAGCCACGTGATCAGTGCATGATCAGCCACGTGATCAGTGCATGATCAGCCACGTGATCAGTGCATGATAGCCACGTGATCAGTGCATGATCAGCCACGTGATCAGTGCATGATCAGTCACGTGATCAGTGCATGATAGCACGTGATCAGTGCATGATCAGCCACGTGATCAGTGCATGATAGCCACGTGATCAGTGCATGATCAGTCACGTGATCAGTGCATGATCAGCCACGTGATCAGTGCATGATAGCCACGTGATCAGTGCATGATCAGTCACGTGATCAGTGCATGATCAGCCACGTGATCAGTGCATGATCAGTCACGTGATCAGTGCATGATAGTCGTGATCAGTGCATGATCAGCACGTGATCAGTGCATGATCAGCCACGTGATCAGTGCATGATCAGCCACGTGATCAGTGCATGATAGTCAGTGATCAGTGCATGATCAGTCACGTGATCAGTGCATGATCAGCCACGTGATCAGTGCATGATAGCCACGTGATCAGTGCATGATCAGTCACGTGATCAGTGCATGATCAGTCACGTGATCAGTGCATGATCAGTCACGTGATCAGTGCATGATCAGTCACGTGATCAGTGCATGATCAGCCACGTGATCAGTGCATGATCAGCCACGTGATCAGTGCATGATCAGCCACGTGATCAGTGCATGATAGCCACGTGATCAGTGCATGATAGCCACGTGATCAGTGCATGATCAGTCACGTGATCAGTGCATGATCAGCCACGTGATCAGTGCATGATCAGCCACGTGATCAGTGCATGATCAGTCACGTGATCAGTGCATGATCAGTCACGTGATCAGTGCATGATAGCCACGTGATCAGTGCATGATCAGCCACGTGATCAGTGCATGATCAGTCACGTGATCAGTGCATGATAGCTACGTGATCAGTGCATGATCAGCCACGTGATCAGTGCATGATAGCCACGTGATCAGTGCATGATCAGTCACGTGATCAGTGCATGATCAGTCACGTGATCAGTGCATGATCAGTCACGTGATCAGTGCATGATCAGTCACGTGATCAGTGCATGATCAGCCACGTGATCAGTGCATGATCAGCCACGTGATCAGTGCATGATCAGCCACGTGATCAGTGCATGATCAGTCACGTGATCAGTGCATGATCAGCCACGTGATCAGTGCATGATCAGCCACGTGATCAGTGCATGATCAGTCACGTGATCAGTGCATGATCAGCCACGTGATCAGTGCATGATCAGTCACGTGATCAGTGCATGATCAGTCACGTGATCAGTGCATGATAGCCACGTGATCAGTGCATGATAGCCACGTGATCAGTGCATGATCAGTCACGTGATCAGTGCATGATCAGCCACGTGATCAGTGCATGATCAGCCACGTGATCAGTGCATGATAGCCACGTGATCAGTGCATGATCAGTCACGTGATCAGTGCATGATCAGCCACGTGATCAGTGCATGATCAGCCACGTGATCAGTGCATGATAGCCACGTGATCAGTGCATGATCAGTTACGTGATCAGTGCATGATCAGCCACGTGATCAGTGCATGATCAGACACGTGAACAGTGTATGATCAGCCACGTGATCAGTGCATGATATCCAAGTGATCAGTGCATGATCAGTCACGTGATCAGTGTATGATCAGCCACGTGAACAGTGCATGCTCAGTCACGTGATCAGGGCCTGCTGAGCTGCGTGATTACTGTCTGCTCATCTGCTTGACAATTGCCAGCTGAGCTGCACGATTCCTGCCTGTCATCTGCTTGACAATTGCCAGCTGTGCTGCGTAATTCCTGCCTGCTCAGCTGCTTGATTATTGCCAGCTGAGCAGCATGATTCCTCACAGCTGAGTTCCATGATTATTGCCTGCTGACTGTTTGATTCGTGCCTACTCAGCTCTTTGTTTATTGCCTCCAGAGGCACATGATCAGTGTATGATAGCAAACATGATCAGTGCATGATCAGTCACATGATCAGTGCCATTAAGTCACGTGATCACTACATGATAGTCATGTGATCAGTCCATGCTCAGTCACGTATCAGTGCATGATCAGCCACGTGATCAGTGCATGATCAGCCACGTGATCAGTGCATGATCAGCCACGTGATCAGTGCATGATAGCCACGTGATCAGTGCATGATCAGTCACGTGATCAGTGCATGATCAGCCACGTGATCAGTGCATGATCAGCCACGTGATCAGTGCATGATCAGTCACCTGATCAGTGCATGATCAGCACGTGATCAGTGCATGATCAGCCCGTGATCAGTGCATGATCAGCCACGTGATCAGTGCATGATAGCCACGTGATCAGTGCATGATCAGTCACGTGATCAGTGCATGATCAGTCACGTGATCAGTGCATGATAGCCACGTGATCAGTGCATGATCAGCCACGTGATCAGTGCATGATCAGTCACGTGATCAGTGCATGATAGCCACGTGATCAGTGCATGATCAGTCACGTGATCAGTGCATGATCAGCCACGTGATCAGTGCATGATCATTACGTGATCAGTGCATGATCAGTCACGTGATCAGTGCATGATAGCTACGTGATCAGTGCATGATCAGTCACGTGATCAGTGCATGATAGCCACGTGATCAGTGCATGATCAGTCACGTGATCAGTGCATGATCAGTCACGTGACCAGTGCATGATAGCTACGTGATCAGTGCATGATCAGCCACGTGATCAGTGCATGATAGCCACGTGATCAGTGCATGATCAGTCACGTGATCAGTGCATGATCAGTCACGTGATCAGTGCATGATAGCCACGTGATCAGTGCATGATCAGCCACGTGATCAGTGCATGATCACGTGATCAGTGCATGATCAGCCACGTGATCAGTGCATGATCAGACGTGATCAGTGCATGATCAGTCACGTGATCAGTGCATGATCAGCCACGTGATCAGTGCATGATCAGCCACGTGATCAGTGCATGATCAGTCACGTGATCAGTGCATGATCAGTCACGTGATCAGTGCATGATCAGCCACGTGATCAGTGCATGATAGCCACGTGATCAGTGCATGATCAGCCACGTGATCAGTGCATGATCAGTCACGTGATCAGTGCATGATCAGCCACGTGATCAGTGCATGATCAGTCATGTGATCAGTGCATGATATCGTGATCAGTGCATGATCAGTCACGTGATCAGTGCATGATCAGCCACGTGATCAGTGCATGATAGCCACGTGATCAGTGCATGATAGCCACGTGATCAGTGCATGATCAGTCACGTGATCAGTGCATGATCAGCCACGTGATCAGTGCATGATAGCCACGTGATCAGTGCATGATCAGTCACGTGATCAGTGCATGATCAGTCACGTGATCAGTGCATGATCAGCCACGTGATCAGTGCATGATCAGCCACGTGATCAGTGCATGATCAGTCACGTGATCAGTGCATGATCAGCACGTGATCAGTGCATGATCAGCCACGTGATCAGTGCATGATAGCCACGTGATCAGTGCATGATCAGTCACGTGATCAGTGCATGATCAGTCACGTGATCAGTGCATGATCAGCACGTGATCAGTGCATGATCAGTCACGTGATCAGTGCATGATAGCTACGTGATCAGTGCATGATCAGCCACGTGATCAGTGCATGATAGCCACGTGATCAGTGCATGATCAGTACGTGATCAGTGCATGATCAGCCACGTGATCAGTGCATGATAGCCACGTGATCAGTGCATGATCAGTCACGTGATCAGTGCATGATCAGTCACGTGATCAGTGCATGATCAGCCACGTGATCAGTGCATGATCAGCCACGTGATCAGTGCATGATAGCCACGTGATCAGTGCATGATCAGCCACGTGATCAGTGCATGATCAGCCACGTGATCAGTGCATGATCAGTCACGTGATCAGTGCATGATCAGTCACGTGATCAGTGCATGATGCCACGTGATCAGTGCATGATCAGTCACGTGATCAGTGCATGATCAGCCACGTGATCAGTGCATGATCAGCCACGTGATCAGTGCATGATAGCCACGTGATCAGTGCATGATCAGTCACGTGATCAGTGCATGATCAGCCACGTGATCAGTGCATGATCAGCCACGTGATCAGTGCATGATCAGCCACGTGATCAGTGCATGATAGCCACGTGATCAGTGCATGATCAGCCACGTGATCAGTGCATGATCAGCCACGTGATCAGTGCATGATCAGTCACGTGATCAGTGCATGATCAGCTGCGTGATCAGTGATCACTCATCTGCATGATCAGTTGATCAGTGAGCTGCACGATCAGTGCATGCTCAGTCTGCTTGACAATTGCCAGCTGTGCTGCGTGATTCCTGCCTGCTCAGCTGCTTGATTATTGCCAGCTGAGCAGCATGATTCCTCCAGCTGAGTATGATTATTGCCTGCTGACTGTTTGATTCGTGCCTACTCAGCTCTTTGATTATTGCCTCCAGAGGCACATGATCAGTGTATGATAGCAAACATGATCAGTGCATGATCAGTCACGTGATCAGTGCCATTAAGTCACGTGATCAGTACATGATAGTCATGTGATCAGTCCATGCTCAGTCACGTATCAGTGCATGATCAGCCACGTGATCAGTGCATGATCAGTCACGTGATCAGTGCATGATCAGCCACGTGATCAGTGCATGATAGTCACGTGATCAGTGCATGATCAGTCACGTGATCAGTGCATGATCAGCCACGTGATCAGTGCATGATCAGCCACGTGATCAGTGCATGATCAGTCACGTGATCAGTGCATGATAGCCACGTGATCAGTGCATGATCAGTCACGTGATCAGTGCATGATCAGCCACGTGATCAGTGCATGATAGCCACGTGATCAGTGCATGATCAGTCACGTGATCAGTGCATGATCAGCCACGTGATCAGTGCATGCTAGCCACGTGATCAGCATGCACTGCGTGATCAGTGCTGCTCATCACGTGATCAGTGCATGATCTGCACGTGATCAGTGCATGATCAGTCACTTGATCAGTGCCATGATCAGCCACGTGATCAGTGCATGATCAGTTGTGATCAGTGCATGATCAGCATGATCAGTGCATGATAGCCACGTGATCAGTGCATGATCAGCCACGTGATCAGTGCATGATAGCCACGTGATCAGTGCATGATCAGCCACGTGATCAGTGCATGATCAGTCATGTATCAGTGCATGATAGTCACGTGATCAGTGCATGATCAGTCACGTGATCAGTGCATGATCAGCCACGTGATCAGTGCATGATCCACGTGATCAGTGCATGATCAGCCACGTGATCAGTGCATGATCAGTCACGTGATCAGTGCATGATCAGCCACGTGATCAGTGCATGATCAGTCACGTGATCAGTGCATGATCAGCCACGTGATCAGTGCATGATCATCTGCTTGACAGTGCCATGAGCTGCACGATCCTGCATGTCATCTGCTGACAATTGCATGTGCTGCGTACCTGCATGCTCATCTACATGATCATTGCCATGATCAGCATGACTCAGTGAGTTCCATGATGCATGCTGATGAGCCACGTGATCAGTGCATGATCAGTCACGTGATCAGTGCATGATCCACATGATCAGTGCATGATCAGTCACGTGATCAGTGCATGATCAGCCACGTGATCAGTGCATGATAGCCACGTGATCAGTGCATGATCAGTCACGTGATCAGTGCATGATAGCACGTGATCAGTGCATGATCAGCCACGTGATCAGTGCATGATCAGCCACGTGATCAGTGCATGATCAGTCACGTGATCAGTGCATGATCAGTCACGTGATCAGTGCATGATAGCCACGTGATCAGTGCATGATCAGCCACGTGATCAGTGCATGATCAGCCACGTGATCAGTGCATGATCAGCCACGTGATCAGTGCATGATCAGTACGTGATCAGTGCATGATCAGTCACGTGATCAGTGCATGATCAATTACGTGATCAGTGCATGATCAGTCACGTGACAGTACATGATAGCCACGTGATCAGTGCATGATCAGCACGTGATCAGTGCATGATAGCCACGTGATCAGTGCATGATCAGTCACATGATCAGTGCATGATCATCACGTGATCAGTGCATGACAGTCACGTGATCAGTGCATGATAGCCACGTGATCAGTGCATGATAGTCACGTGATCAGTGCATGATCAGCCACGTGATCAGTGCATGATAGCCAGTGATCAGTGCATGATAGCCACGTGATCAGTGCATGATCAGTCACGTGATCAGTGCATGATCAGCCACGTGATCAGTGCATGATCAGCCACGTGATCAGTGCATGATAGCCACGTGATCAGTGCATGATCAGTTACGTGATCAGTGTATGATCAGCCACGTGATCAGTGCATGGTCAGACACGTGATCAGTGTATGATCAGCCACGTGATCAGTGCATGATAGCCACGTGATCAGTGCATGATCAGTCACGTGATCAGTGTATGATCAGCCACGTGAACAGTGCATGCTCAGTCACGTGATCAGGGCCTGCTGAGCTGCGTGATTACTGTCTGCTCATCTGCTTGACAATTGCCAGCTGAGCTGCACGATTCCTGCCTGTCATCTGCTTGACAATTGCCAGCTGTGCTGCGTAATTCCTGCCTGCTCAGCTGCTTGATTATTGCCAGCTGAGCAGCATGATTCCTCACAGCTGAGTTCCATGATTATTGCCTGCTGACTGTTTGATTCGTGCCTACTCAGCTCTTTGTTTATTGCCTCCAGAGGCACATGATCAGTGTATGATAGCAAACATGATCAGTGCATGATCAGTCACATGATCAGCGCCATTAAGTCACGTGATCACTACATGATAGTCATGTGATCAGTCCATGCTCAGTCACGGTATCAGTGCATGATCAGCCACGTGATCAGTGCATGATCAGCCACGTGATCAGTTCATGATAGCCACGTGATCAGTGCATGATCAGTCACGTGATCAGTGCATGATCAGGCACGTGATCAGTGCATGATCAGCCACGTGATCAGTGCATGATAGCCACGTGATCAGTGCATGATCAGTCACCTGATGGGTGTATGATCAGTCACGTGACCAGTACATGGTAGCTACATGATCATTGCATGATCAGCCACGTGAGTAGTGCATGATAGCCACGTGATCAGTGCATGATCAGTCACGTGATCAGTGCATGATCAGTCACGTGATCAGTGCATGATCAGCCACGTGATCAGTGCATGATCAGCCACGTGATCAGTGCATGATCAGCCACGTGATCAGTGCATGATCAGTCACGTGATCAGTGCATGATCAGCACGTGATCAGTGCATGATCAGCCACGTGATCAGTGCATGATCAGCCACGTGATCAGTGCATGATCAGTCACGTGATCAGTGCATGATCAGTCACGTGATCAGTGCATGATCAGTCACGTGATCAGTGCATGATCAGCCACGTGATCAGTGCATGATCAGCCACGTGATCAGTGCATGATCAGTTACGTGATCAGTGCATGATCAGTCACGTGATCAGTGCATGATAGCCACGTGATCAGTGCATGATCAGTCACGTGATCAGTGCATGATCAGCCACGTGATCAGTGCATGATCAGTCACGTGATCAGTGCATGATCAGCCACGTGATCAGTGCATGATCAGCCACGTGATCAGTGCATGATCAGTCACGTGATCAGTGCATGATCAGCCACGTGATCAGTGCATGATAGCCACGTGATCAGTGCATGATCAGCCACGTGATCAGTGCATGATCAGCCACGTGATCAGTGCATGATCAGCCACGTGATCAGTGCATGATCAGTCACGTGATCAGTGTATGATCAGCCACGTGAACAGTGCATGCTCAGTCACGTGATCAGTGCCTGCTGAGCTGCGTGATTACTGTCTGCTCATCTGCTTGACAATTGCCAGCTGAGCTGCACGATTCCTGCCTGTCATCTGCTTGACAATTGCCAGCTGTGCTGCGTAATTCCTGCCTGCTCAGCTGCTTGATTATTGCCAGCTGAGCAGCATGATTCCTCACAGCTGAGTTCCATGATTATTGCCTGCTGACTGTTTGATTCGTGCCTACTCAGCTCTTTGTTTATTGCCTCCAGAGGCACATGATCAGTGTATGATAGCAAACATGATCAGTGCATGATCAGTCACATGATCAGCGCCATTAAGTCACGTGATCACTACATGATAGTCATGTGATCAGTCCATGCTCAGTCACGGTATCAGTGCATGATCAGCCACGTGATCAGTGCATGATCAGTCACGTGATCAGTGCATGATCATCACGTGATCAGTGCATGAGTCGTGATCAGTGCATGATCAGACGTGATCAGTGCATGATCAGTCACGTGATCAGTGCATGATAGCCACGTGATCAGTGCATGATCAGTCACCTGATGGGTGTATGATCATTCACGTGACCAGTACATGGTAGCTACATGATCATTGCATGATCAGCCACGTGATAGTGCATGATAGCCACGTGATCAGTGCATGATCAGTCACGTGATCAGTGCATGATCAGTCATGTGATCAGTGCATGGTCAGCTGCGTGATCAGTGCATGATCAGCCACGTGATCAGTGCATGATCAGCCACGTGATCAGTGCATGATAGCCACGTGATCAGTGCATGATCAGTCACGTGATCAGTGCATGATCAGTCACGTGATCAGTGCATGATCAGTCACGTGATCAGTGCATGATCAATTACGTGATCAGTGCATGATCAGTCACGTGATCAGTGCATGGTAGCTACGTGATCAGTGCATGATCAGCCACGTGATCAGTGCATGATAGCCACGTGATCAGTGCATGATCAGCCACGTGATCAGTGCATGATCAGTCACGTGATCAGTGCATGATCAGTCACGTGATCAGTGCATGATCAGCCACGTGATCAGTGCATGATCAGTCATGTGATCAGTGCATGATAGCCCGTGATCAGTGCATGATCAGTCCGTGATCAGTGCATGATCAGCCACGTGATCAGTGCATGATTCCACGTGATCAGTGCATGATCAGCCACGTGATCAGTGCATGATCAGTCACGTGATCAGTGTATGATCAGCCACGTGATCAGTGCATGCTCAGTCACGTGATCAGGGCCTGCTGAGCTGCGTGATTACTGTCTGCTCATCTGCTTGACAATTGCCAGCTGAGCTGCACGATTCCTGCCTGTCATCTGCTTGACAATTGCCAGCTGTGCTGCATGATTCCTGCCTGCTCATCTGCTTGATTATTGCCAGCTGAGCAGCATGATTTCTCAGAGCTGAGTTCCATGATTATGCATGCTGACTGATTCTGCCTACTCAGCTCTTTGTTCATTGCCTCCAGAGGCACATGATCAGTGTATGACAGCAAACATGATCAGTGCATGATCAGTCACATGATCAGTGCATGATAAGCCACGTGATCAGTGCATGATCAATTATGTGATCAGTGCATGATCAGTCACGTGACCAGTACATGATAGCTGCGTGATCAGTGCATGATCAGCCACGTGATCAGTGCATGATCAGTCACGTGATCAGTGCATGATCAGCCACGTGATCAGTGCATGATCAGTCACGTGATCAGTGCATGATCAGTCACGTGATCAGTGCATGATCAGCCACGTGATCAGTGCATGATCAGCCACGTGATCAGTGCATGATCAGCCACGTGATCAGTGCATGATCAGTCACGTGATCAGTGCATGATCAGTCACGTGATCAGTGCATGATGCCACGTGATCAGTGCATGATCAGCCACGTGATCAGTGCATGATCAGCCACGTGATCAGTGCATGATCAGTCACGTGATCAGTGCATGATCAGTCACGTGATCAGTGCATGATCAGTCACGTGATCAGTGCATGATCAGTCACGTGATCAGTGCATGATCAGCCACGTGATCAGTGCATGATCAGCCACGTGATCAGTGCATGATCAGCCACGTGATCAGTGCATGATAGCCACGTGATCAGTGCATGATCAGTCACGTGATCAGTGCATGATCAGCCACGTGATCAGTGCATGATGCCACGTGATCAGTGCATGATCAGTCACGTGATCAGTGCATGATAGCCACGTGATCAGTGCATGATCAGCCACGTGATCAGTGCATGATCAGTCACGTGATCAGTGCATGATCAGCCACGTGATCAGTGCATGATCAGTCACGTGATCAGTGCATGATCAGCACGTGATCAGTGCATGATAGCCACGTGATCAGTGCATGATAGCCACGTGATCAGTGCATGATCAGCCACGTGATCAGTGCATGATCAGCCACGTGATCAGTGCATGATCCACGTGATCAGTGCATGATCACGTGATCAGTGCATGATCAGCCTGATCAGTGCATGATCAGCCACGTGATCAGTGCATGATAGCCACGTGATCAGTGCATGATCAGCCACGTGAGCAGTGCATGATCAGCCACGTGATCAGTGCATGATCAGTCACGTGATCAGTGCATGATCAGCCACGTGATCAGTGCATGATAGCCACGTGATCAGTGCATGATCAGCCACGTGATCAGTGCATGATCAGCCACGTGATCAGTGCATGATCAGCCACGTGATCAGTGCATGATCAGCACGTGATCAGTGCATGATCAGTCACGTGACAGTTGATCAGCGTGCTGATGATCACATGATCAGCGCGTGATCAGTGCCATGATGATCAGTGCATGATCAGCACGTGATCAGTGCATGAGTCACGTGATCAGTGCATGATCAGCCGTGATCAGTGCATGATCAGTCACGTGATCAGTGCATGATCACGTGATCAGTGCATGATCAGCCACGTGATCAGTGCATGATAGCCACGTGATCAGTGCATGATCAGTTACGTGATCAGTGCATGATCAGCCACGTGATCAGTGCATGATGCCACGTGATCAGTGCATGATCAGTCACGTGATCAGTGCATGATCAGCCACGTGATCAGTGCATGATCAGCCACGTGATCAGTGCATGATAGCCACGTGATCAGTGCATGATCAGTCACGTGATCAGTGTATGATCAGCCACGTGATCAGTGCATGGTCAGACACGTGATCAGTGCATGATCAGCCACGTGATCAGTGCATGATAGCCACGTGATCAGTGCATGATCATCACGTGATCAGTGCATGATCAGCCACGTGAACAGTGCATGCTCAGTCACGTGATCAGGGCCTGCTGAGCTGCGTGATTACTGTCTGCTCATCTGCTTGACAATTGCCAGCTGAGCTGCACGATTCCTGCCTGTCATCTGCTTGACAATTGCCAGCTGTGCTGCGTAATTCCTGCCTGCTCAGCTGCTTGATTATTGCCAGCTGAGCAGCATGATTCCTCACACCTGAGTTCCATGATTATTGCCTGCTGACTGTTTGATTCGTGCCTACTCAGCTCTTTGTTTATTGCCTCCAGAGGCACATGATCAGTGTATGATAGCAAACATGATCAGTGCATGATCAGTCACATGATCAGTGCCATTAAGTCACGTGATCACTACATGATAGTCATGTGATCAGTCCATGATCAGTCACGGTATCAGTGCATGATCAGCCACGTGATCAGTGCATGATCAGTCACGTGATCAGTGCATGATCAGCCACGTGATCAGTGCATGATCAGTCATGTGATCAGTGCATGATCAGACGTGATCAGTGCATGATCAGTCACGTGATCAGTGCATGATAGCCACGTGATCAGTGCATGATCAGTCACGTGATGGGTGTATGATCAGTCACGTGACCAGTGCATGGTAGCTACATGATCAGTGCATGATCAGCCACGTGAGTAGTGCATGATAGCCACGTGATCAGTGCATGATCAGTCACGTGATCAGTGCATGATCAGTCATGTGATCAGTGCATGATAGCACGTGATCAGTGCATGATCAGCCACGTGATCAGTGCATGATCAGCCACGTGATCAGTGCATGATCAGCCACGTGATCAGTGCATGATCAGTCACGTGATCAGTGCATGATCAGCCACGTGATCAGTGCATGATCAGCTACGTGATCAGTGCATGATCAGCCACGTGATCAGTGCATGATAGCCACGTGATCAGTGCATGATCAGTCACGTGATCAGTGCATGATCAGCCACGTGATCAGTGCATGATCAGCCACGTGATCAGTGCATGATCAGCCACGTGATCAGTGCATGATCAGTCACGTGATCAGTGCATGATCAGTCACGTGATCAGTGCATGATCAGTCACGTGATCAGTGCATGATCAGCCACGTGATCAGTGCATGATCAGTACGTGATCAGTGCATGATCAGTCACGTGATCAGTGCATGATAGCCACGTGATCAGTGCATGATCAGTCACGTGATCAGTGCATGATCAGCCACGTGATCAGTGCATGATCAGTCACGTGATCAGTGCATGATCAGCCACGTGATCAGTGCATGATCAGCCACGTGATCAGTGCATGATCAGCCACGTGATCAGTGCATGATAGCCACGTGATCAGTGCATGATCAGTCACGTGATCAGTGCATGATCAGCCACGTGATCAGTGCATGATCAGCCACGTGATCAGTGCATGATCAGCCACGTGATCAGTGCATGATAGCCACGTGATCAGTGCATGATCAGCCACGTGATCAGTGCATGATCAGCCACGTGATCAGTGCATGATCAGACACGTGATCAGTGCATGATCAGCCACGTGATCAGTGCATGATAGCCACGTGATCAGTGCATGATCAGTCACGTGATCAGTGTATGATCAGCCACGTGAACAGTGCATGCTCAGTCACGTGATCAGTGCCTGCTGAGCTGCGTGATTACTGTCTGCTCATCTGCTTGACAATTGCCAGCTGAGCTGCACGATTCCTGCCTGTCATCTGCTTGACAATTGCCAGCTGTGCTGCGTAATTCCTGCCTGCTCAGCTGCTTGATTATTGCCAGCTGAGCAGCATGATTCCTCACAGCTGAGTTCCATGATTATTGCCTGCTGACTGTTTGATTCGTGCCTACTCAGCTCTTTGTTCATTGCCTCCAGAGGCACATGATCAGTGTATGATAGCAAACATGATCAGCGCATGATCAGTCACATGATCAGTGCATTAAGTCACGTGATCAGTGCATGATCAGTCACGTGATCAGTGCATGCTCAGTCACGTGATCAGTGCATGATCAGCCACGTGATCAGTGCATGATCAGTCACGTGATCAGTGCATGATCAGCCACGTGATCAGTGCATGATAGTCACGTGATCAGTGCATGATCAGCCACGTGATCAGTGCATGATCAGCCACGTGATCAGTGCATGATAGCCACGTGATCAGTGCATGATCAGTCACCTGATCAGTGTATGATCAGTCACGTGATCAGTGCATGATAGCTACGTGATCAGTGCATGATCAGCCACGTGATCAGTGCATGATAGCCACGTGATCAGTGCATCAGTCACGTGATCAGTGCATGATCAGCACGTGATCAGTGCATGATCAGCACGTGATCAGTGCATGATCAGCCACGTGATCAGTGCATGATCAGCCACGTGATCAGTGCATGATCAGTCACGTGATCAGTGCATGATCAGTCACGTGATCAGTGCATGATCAGCCACGTGATCAGTGCATGATCAGTCACGTGATCAGTGCATGATCAGTCACGTGATCAGTGCATGATCAGTCACGTGACAGTGCATGTGCACGTGATCAGTGCATGATCACGTGATCAGTGCATGATCAGCCACGTGATCAGTGCATGATCAGTCACGTGATCAGTGCATGATAGCCCGTGATCAGTGCATGATCAGCCACGTGATCAGTGCATGATAGCCACGTGATCAGTGCATGATCAGTCACGTGATCAGTGCATGATCAGTCACGTGATCAGTGCATGATCAGCCACGTGATCAGTGCATGATCAGTCACGTGATCAGTGCATGATAGCCACGTGATCAGTGCATGATCAGTCACGTGATCAGTGTATGATCAGCCACGTGATCAGTGCATGATCAGTCACGTGATCAGTGCATGATCAGCCGTGATCTGCTCATCTGCGTGATCAGCCAGTGATCTGCATGATGTGTCATCTGCATGATCAGTCCAGTGCTGCAGTGCATCATCTGCATGATCAGCCAGTGATCAGTGCATGATCATCAGTGCATGATCAGCCACTGATCAGTGCATGATCAGCCACGTGATCATTGCATGCAGTCACGTGATCAGTGCATGATCAGTCACGTGATCAGTGCATGATCAGTCACGTGATCAGTGCATGATCAGCCACGTGATCAGTGCATGATCAGTCACGTGATCAGTGCATGATCAGTCACGTGATCAGTGCATGATCAGCCACGTGATCAGTGCATGATCAGCCACGTGATCAGTGCATGATCAGCCACGTGATCAGTGCATGATCAGTCACGTGATCAGTGCATGATCAGCCACGTGATCAGTGCATGATCAGTCACGTGATCAGTGCATGATCAGCCACGTGATCAGTGCATGATCAGCCACGTGATCAGTGCATGATCAGCCACGTGATCAGTGCATGATCAGCCACGTGATCAGTGCATGATCAGCCACGTGATCAGTGCATGATCAGCCACGTGATCAGTGCATGATCAGCCACGTGATCAGTGCATGATCAGTCACGTGATCAGTGCATGATCAGCCACGTGATCAGTGCATGATCAGTCACGTGATCAGTGCATGATCAGCCACGTGATCAGTGCATGATCAGCCACGTGATCAGTGCATGATCAGCCACGTGATCAGTGCATGATCAGCCACGTGATCAGTGCATGATCAGCCACGTGATCAGTGCATGATCAGTCGTGATCAGTGCATGATCAGCGTGATCAGTCAGTGATCAGTGCATGATGCATGATCATATCAGTTGCCATGTGCAGCATGATCAGCTGCGTGATCCAGCGTGATCAGTGCATGATCATCAGTGCCATGATCAGTGCAGTGATCAGTGCATCAGCTCAGTGCAGTCACGTGATCAGTGCATGATAGCACGTGATCAGTGCATGATCAGTCACGTGATCAGTGCATGAAGCCACGTGATCAGTGCATGATCAGTCACGTGATCAGTGCATGATCAGTCACGTGATCAGTGCATGATCAGCCACGTGATCAGTGCATGATCAGCCACGTGATCAGTGCATGATCAGCCACGTGATCAGTGCATGATAGTCACGTGATCAGTGCATGATCAGACGTGATCAGTGCATGATCAGTCACGTGATCAGTGCATGATCAGCCACGTGATCAGTGCATGATCAGTCACGTGATCAGTGCATGATCAGTCACGTGATCAGTGCATGATAGCCACGTGATCAGTGCATGATCAGTCACGTGATCAGTGCATGATAGCCACGTGATCAGTGCATGATCAGTCACGTGATCAGTGCATGATCAGTCACGTGATCAGTGCATGATCAGCCACGTGATCAGTGCATGATCAGTCACGTGATCAGTGCATGATCAGTCACGTGATCAGTGCATGATAGCTACGTGATCAGTGCATGATCAGCCACGTGATCAGTGCATGATAGCCACGTGATCAGTGCATGATCAGTCACGTGATCAGTGCATGATCAGTCACGTGATCAGTGCATGATCAGCCACGTGATCAGTGCATGATCAGTTACGTGATCAGTGCATGATCAGCCACGTGATCAGTGCATGATCAGTCACGTGATCAGTGCATGATCAGCCACGTGATCAGTGCATGATAGCCACGTGATCAGTGCATGATCAGCCACGTGATCAGTGCATGATCAGCCACGTGATCAGTGCATGATCAGTCACGTGATCAGTGCATGATCAGCCACGTGATCAGTGCATGATCAGTCACGTGATCAGTGCATGATCAGCACGTGATCAGTGCATGATCAGCCACGTGATCAGTGCATGATCAGTCACGTGATCAGTGCATGATCAGCCACGTGATCAGTGCATGATCAGCCACGTGATCAGTGCATGATCAGTCACGTGATCAGTGCATGATCAGCCACGTGATCAGTGCATGATCAGCCACGTGATCAGTGCATGATAGCCACGTGATCAGTGCATGATCAGTCACGTGATCAGTGCATGATCAGCCACGTGATCAGTGCATGATCAGCCACGTGATCAGTGCATGATCAGCCACGTGATCAGTGCATGATAGTCACGTGATCAGTGCATGATCAGTCACGTGATCAGTGCATGATCAGTCACGTGATCAGTGCATGATCAGCCACGTGATCAGTGCATGATCAGTCACGTGATCAGTGCATGATAGCTACGTGATCAGTGCATGATCAGCCACGTGATCAGTGCATGATAGCCACGTGATCAGTGCATGATAGCCACGTGATCAGTGCATGATCAGTCACGTGATCAGTGCATGATCAGCCACGTGATCAGTGCATGACAGGCACGTGATCAGTATGACCAGCCACGTGATCAGTGCATGATAGCCACGTGATCAGTGCATGATCAGTCACGTGATCAGTGCATGATCAGTCACGTGATCAGTGCATGATCAGCCACGTGATCAGTGCATGATCAGTCACGTGATCAGTGCATGATCAGTCACGTGATCAGTGCATGGTAGCTACGTGATCAGTGCATGATCAGCCACGTGATCAGTGCATGATAGCCACGTGATCAGTGCATGATCAGCCACGTGATCAGTGCATGATCAGTCACGTGATCAGTGCATGATCAGCCACGTGATCAGTGCATGATCAATCACGTGATCAGTGCATGATCAGTCACGTGATCAGTGCATGGTAGCTACGTGATCAGTGCATGATCAGCCACGTGATCAGTGCATGATAGCCACGTGATCAGTGCATGATCAGCCACGTGATCAGTGCATGATCAGTCACGTGATCAGTGCATGATCAGCCACGTGATCAGTGCATGATCAATCACGTGATCAGTGCATGATCAGTCACGTGACGAGTGCATGATAGCTACGTGATCAGTGCATGATCAGTCACGTGATCAGTGCATGATAGCCACGTGATCAGTGCATGATCAGTCACGTGATCAGTGCATGATCAGTCACGTGATCAGTGCATGATCAGCCACGTGATCAGTGCATGATCAGTCACGTGATCAGTGCATGATCAGTCACGTGATCAGTGCATGATAGCTGCGTGATCAGTGCATGATCAGCCACGTGATCAGTGCATGATAGCCACGTGATCAGTGCATGATCAGTCACGTGATCAGTGCATGATCAGTCACGTGATCAGTGCATGATCAGCCACGTGATCAGTGCATGATCAGCCACGTGATCAGTGCATGATAGCCACGTGATCAGTGCATGATCAGTCACGTGATCAGTGCATGATCAGCCACGTGATCAGTGCATGATAGCCACGTGATCAGTGCATGATAGCCACGTGATCAGTGCATGATCAGCCACGTGATCAGTGCATGATCAGTCACGTGATCAGTGCATGATCAGCCACGTGATCAGTGCATGATCAGTCACGTGATCAGTGCATGATAGCCACGTGATCAGTGCATGATCAGCCACGTGATCAGTGCATGATCAGTTACGTGATCAGTGCATGATCAGCCACGTGATCAGTGCATGATAGCCACGTGATCAGTGCATGATCAGTCACGTGATCAGTGCATGATCAGCCACGTGATCAGTGCATGATCAGCCACGTGATCAGTGCATGATAGCCACGTGATCAGTGCATGATCAGTCACGTGATCAGTGCATGATCAGCCACGTGATCAGTGCATGATCAGACACGTGATCAGTGCATGATCAGCCACGTGATCAGTGCATGATATCCACGTGATCAGTGCATGATCAGTCACGTGATCAGTGCATGATCAGTCACGTGATCAGTGCATGATCAGCCACGTGATCAGTGCATGATCAGTCACGTGATCAGTGCATGATAGCTACGTGATCAGTGCATGATCAGCCACGTGATCAGTGCATGATAGCCACGTGATCAGTGCATGATCAGCCACGTGATCAGTGCATGATCAGTCACGTGATCAGTGCATGATCAGCCACGTGATCAGTGCATGATCAGTCACGTGATCAGTATGATCAGCCAGTGATCAGTGCATGATAGCCACGTGATCAGTGCATGATCAGTCACGTGATCAGTGCATGATCAGTCACGTGATCAGTGCATGATCAGCCACGTGATCAGTGCATGATCAGCCACGTGATCAGTGCATGATCAGCCACGTGATCAGTGCATGATCAGTCACGTGACCAGTGCATGGTAGCCACGTGATCAGTGCATGATCAGCCACGTGATCAGTGCATGATAGCCACGTGATCAGTGCATGATCAGCCACGTGATCAGTGCATGATCAGCCACGTGATCAGTGCATGATCAGTTACGTGATCAGTGCATGATCAGTCACGTGACAGTACATGGTAGCTACGTGATCATTGCATGATCAGTCACGTGATCAGTGCATGATAGCCACGTGATCAGTGCATGATCAGTCACGTGATCAGTGCATGATCAGTCACGTGATCAGTGCATGATCAGCCACGTGATCAGTGCATGATCAGCCACGTGATCAGTGCATGATCAGTCACGTGATCAGTGCATGATCAGTCACGTGATCAGTGCATGATCAGCCACGTGATCAGTGCATGTCAGTCATGTGATCAGTGCATGATAGCCCGTGATCAGTGCATGATCAGTCCCGTGATCAGTGCATGATCAGCCACGTGATCAGTGCATGATAGCCACGTGATCAGTGCATGATCAGCCACGTGATCAGTGCATGATAGCCACGTGATCAGTGCATACAGCCACGTGATCAGTGCATGATCAGTCACGTGATCAGTGCATGATAGCCACGTGATCAGTGCATGATCAGTCACGTGATCAGTGTGTGATCAGCCACGTGAACAGTGCATGCTCAGTCACGTGTTCAGGGCCTGCTGAGCTGCGTGATTACTGTCTGCTCATCTGCTTGACAATTGCCAGCTGAGCTGCACGATTCCTGCCTGTCATCTGCTTGACAATTGCCACCTGTGCTGCATAATTCCTGCCTGCTCATCTGCTTGATTATTGCCAGCTGAGCAGCATGATTCCTCACAGCTGAGTTCCATGATTATAGCCTGCTGACTGATTCGTGCCTACTCAGCTCTTTGTTCATTGCCTCCAGAGGCACATGATCAGTGTATGACACCAAACATGATCAGCGCATGATCAGTCACATGATCAGTGCATGATAAGCCACGTGATCAGTGCATGATCAGTCACGTGATCAGTGCATGATCAGTCACGTGATCAGTGCATGATCAGCCACGTGATCAGTGCATGATCAGCCACGTGATCAGTGCATGATCAGTCACGTGATCAGTGCATGATAGCACGTGATCAGTGCATGATCAGCCACGTGATCAGTGCATGATCATCACGTGATCAGTGCATGATCAGCACGTGATCAGTGCATGATAGCCACGTGATCAGTGCATGATCAGCCACGTGATCAGTGCATGATAGCCACGTGATCAGTGCATGATCAGTCACGTGATCAGTGCATGATCAGCCACGTGATCAGTGCATGATAGCCACGTGATCAGTGCATGATCAGCCACGTGATCAGTGCATGATAGCCACGTGATCAGTGCATGATCAGTCACGTGATCAGTGTGTGATCAGCCACGTGATCAGTGCATGATCAGTCACGTGATCAGTGCATGATAGCACGTGATCAGTGCATGATCAGCCACGTGATCAGTGCATGATCAGTCACGTGATCAGTGCATGATCAGCACGTGATCAGTGCATGATCATCAGTTGATCAGTGATCAGTGTGTGCGTGATCAGCGTGATCAGTGCATGATCAGCCACGTGATCAGTGCATGATCACACGTGATCAGATGCATGATCAGTGATCGTGCATCAGTGATCATGCATCAGCCACGTGATCAGTGCATGATCAGCCACGTGATCAGTGCATGATCAGCCACGTGATCAGTGCATGATAGTCACGTGATCAGTGCATGATCAGTCACGTGATCAGTGCATGATCAGTCACGTGATCAGTGCATGATCAGCCACGTGATCAGTGCATGATCAGTCACGTGATCAGTGCATGATCAGCCACGTGATCAGTGCATGATCAGTCACGTGATCAGTGCATGATCAGCCACGTGATCAGTGCATGATCAGCCACGTGATCAGTGCATGATCAGTCACGTGATCAGTGCATGATCAGCCACGTGATCAGTGCATGATCAGTCACGTGATCAGTGCATGATCAGTCACGTGATCAGTGCATGATCAGCCACGTGATCAGTGCATGATCAGCCACGTGATCAGTGCATGATCAGCCACGTGATCAGTGCATGATCAGTCACGTGATCAGTGCATGGTAGCCACGTGATCAGTGCATGATCAGCCACGTGATCAGTGCATGATCAGCCACGTGATCAGTGCATGATCAGCCACGTGATCAGTGCATGATCAGTCACGTGATCAGTGCATGATCAGCCACGTGATCAGTGCATGATCAGCCACGTGATCAGTGCATGATCAGTCACGTGATCAGTGCATGATAGCTACGTGATCAGTGCATGATCAGCCACGTGATCAGTGCATGAGCCACGATCAGTGTCAGTGCATGATCAGCCACGTGTCGTGATCAGTGCATGATCAGCCACGTGATCAGTGCATGATCAGCATGATGATCAGTGCATGATCAGCCACGTGATCAGTGCATGATCAGCACGTGATCAGTGCATGATAGTCACGTGATCAGTGCATGATCAGCACGTGATCAGTGCATGATCAGTCACGTGATCAGTGCATGATAGCCACGTGATCAGTGCATGATCAGTCACGTGATCAGTGCATGATCAGTCACGTGATCAGTGCATGATCAGCCACGTGATCAGTGCATGATCAGTCACGTGATCAGTGCATGATCAGCCACGTGATCAGTGCATGATCAGTCACGTGATCAGTGCATGATCAGCCACGTGATCAGTGCATGATCAGCCACGTGATCAGTGCATGATCAGTCACGTGATCAGTGCATGATCAGTCACGTGATCAGTGCATGATCAGCCACGTGATCAGTGCATGATAGCCACGTGATCAGTGCATGATCAGCCACGTGATCAGTGCATGATCAGCCACGTGATCAGTGCATGATCAGTCACGTGATCAGTGCATGATCAGTCACGTGATCAGTGCATGATCAGTCACGTGATCAGTGCATGATCAGCCACGTGATCAGTGCATGATCAGTCACGTGATCAGTGCATGATCAGCCACGTGATCAGTGCATGATCAGCCACGTGATCAGTGCATGATCAGCCACGTGATCAGTGCATGATCAGTCACGTGATCAGTGCATGATCAGCCACGTGATCAGTGCATGATCAGCCACGTGATCAGTGCATGATCAGTCACGTGATCAGTGCATGATCAGCCACGTGATCAGTGCATGATCAGCCACGTGATCAGTGCATGATCAGCCACGTGATCAGTGCATGATCAGCCACGTGATCAGTGCATGATCAGCCACGTGATCAGTGCATGATCAGCCACGTGATCAGTGCATGATCAGTCACGTGATCAGTGCATGATCAGCCACGTGATCAGTGCATGATCAGCCACGTGATCAGTGCATGATCAGCCACGTGATCAGTGCATGATCAGCCACGTGATCAGTGCATGATAGACGTGATCAGTGCATGATCAGTCACATGATCAGTGCATGAAGTCACGTGATCAGTGCATGATAGTCACGTGATCAGTGCATGATCAGTCACGTGATCAGTGCATGATCAGCCACGTGATCAGTGCATGATCAGTCACGTGATCAGTGCATGATCAGCCACGTGATCAGTGCATGATCAGTCACGTGATCAGTGCATGATCAGCCACGTGATCAGTGCATGATCAGCCACGTGATCAGTGCATGATCAGTCACGTGATCAGTGCATGATCAGCCACGTGATCAGTGCATGATCAGCCACGTGATCAGTGCATGATCAGCCACGTGATCAGTGCATGATCAGCCACGTGATCAGTGCATGATCAGCCACGTGATCAGTGCATGATCAGCCACGTGATCAGTGCATGATCAGTCACGTGATCAGTGCATGATCAGCCACGTGATCAGTGCATGATCAGCCACGTGATCAGTGCATGATCAGCCACGTGATCAGTGCATGATCAGCCACGTGATCAGTGCATGATCAGTCACGTGATCAGTGCATGATCAGCCACGTGATCAGTGCATGATCAGCCACGTGATCAGTGCATGATCAGTCACGTGATCAGTGCATGATCAGCCACGTGATCAGTGTATGATCAGCCACGTGACAGTTGCCAGCTGATCAGTGCATGATTCCACGTGATCATCTGCTGACATTGCTGACAGTGCTGCTAAGTCACGTGCTCAGCTGCTTGATTATTGCCAGTGAGCAGCATGATTCAGCACAGCTCAGTGCCATGATTATTGCCTGCTGAGTGTTTGATTCGTGCCTACTCAGCTCTTTGATTATTGCCTAGAGGCACATGATCAGTGCCTGATAGCAACATGATCAGTGCATGATCAGTCACATGATCAGCGCATGATCAGTCACGTGATCAGCGCATGATAGTCACGTGATCAGTCCATGATCAGTCACGTGATCAGTGCATGATCAGTCACGTGATCAGTGCATGATCAGCCACGTGATCAGTGCATGATCAGTCACGTGATCAGTGCATGATCAGTCACGTGATCAGTGCATGATCAGTCACGTGATCAGTGCATGATCAGTCACGTGATCAGTGCATGATCAGCCACGTGATCAGTGCATGATCAGTCACGTGATCAGTGCATGATCAGTCACGTGATCAGTGCATGATCAGCACGTGATCAGTGCATGATCAGCCACGTGATCAGTGCATGATCAGCCACGTGATCAGTGCATGATCAGCCACGTGATCAGTGCATGATCAGCCACGTGATCAGTGCATGATCAGCCACGTGATCAGTGCATGATCAGCCACGTGATCAGTGCATGATCAGTCACGTGATCAGTGCATGATCAGCCACGTGATCAGTGCATGATCAGCCACGTGATCAGTGCATGATAGCCACGTGATCAGTGCATGATCAGCCACGTGATCAGTGCATGATCAGTCACGTGATCAGTGCATGATCAGCCACGTGATCAGTGCATGATCAGCCACGTGATCAGTGCATGATCAGTCACGTGATCAGTGCATGATCAGTCACAGTGCATGATAGCTACGTGATCAGTGCATGATCAGCCACGTGATCAGTGCATGATAGCCACGTGATCAGTGCATGATCAGTCACGTGATCAGTGCATGATCAGTCACGTGATCAGTGCATGATCAGCCACGTGATCAGTGCATGATCAGCCACGTGATCAGTGCATGATAGCCACGTGATCAGTGCATGATCAGTCACGTGATCAGTGCATGATCAGCCACGTGATCAGTGCATGATAGCCACGTGATCAGTGCATGATAGCCACGTGATCAGTGCATGATCAGCCACGTGATCAGTGCATGATCAGTCACGTGATCAGTGTGTGATCAGCCACGTGATCAGTGCATGATCAGTCACGTGATCAGTGCATGATAGCTACGTGATCAGTGCATGATCAGCCACGTGATCAGTGCATGATCAGTCACGTGATCAGTGCATGATCAGCCACGTGATCAGTGCATGATAGCCACGTGATCAGTGCATGATCAGTCACGTGATCAGTGCATGATCAGCCACGTGATCAGTGCATGATCAGCCACGTGATCAGTGCATGATAGCCACGTGATCAGTGCATGATCAGTTACGTGATCAGTGCATGATCAGCCACGTGATCAGTGCATGATCAGACACGTGATCAGTGCATGATCAGCCACGTGATCAGTGCATGATAGCCATGTGATCAGTGCATGATCAGTCACGTGATCAGTGCATGATCAGTCACGTGATCAGTGCATGATCAGCCACGTGATCAGTGCATGATCAGTCACGTGATCAGTGCATGATAGCCACGTGATCAGTGCATGATAGCCACGTGATCAGTGCATGATCAGTCACGTGATCAGTGCATGATCAGCCACGTGATCAGTGCATGACGAGGCACGTGATCAGTATGATCAGCCACGTGATCAGTGCATGATAGCCACGTGATCAGTGCATGATCAGTCACGTGATCAGTGCATGATCAGTCACGTGATCAGTGCATGATCAGCCACGTGATCAGTGCATGATCAGCCACGTGATCAGTGCATGATCAATTACGTGATCAGTGCATGATCAGTCACGTGACCAGTACATGGTAGCTGCGTGATCATTGCATGATCAGCCACGTGATCAGTGCATGATAGCCACGTGATCAGTGCATGATCAGCCACGTGATCAGTGCATGATCAGTCACGTGATCAGTGCATGATCAGCCACGTGATCAGTGCATGATCAGCCACGTGATCAGTGCATGATCAGTCACGTGATCAGTGCATGATAGCACGTGATCAGTGCATGATCAGCCACGTGATCAGTGCATGATAGCCACGTGATCAGTGCATGATCAGTCACGTGATCAGTGCATGATCAGTCACGTGATCAGTGCATGATCAGCCACGTGATCAGTGCATGATAGCCACGTGATCAGTGCATGATCAGTCACGTGATCAGTGCATGATCAGTCACGTGACAGTGCATGATCAGTCACGTGATCAGTGCATGATCAGTACGTGATCAGTGCATGATCAGTCACGTGATCAGTGCATGGTAGCTACGTGATCAGTGCATGATCAGCCACGTGATCAGTGCATGATAGCCACGTGATCAGTGCATGATAGCCACGTGATCAGTGCATGATAGCCACGTGATCAGTGCATGATCAGTCACGTGATCAGTGCATGATCAGTCACGTGATCAGTGCATGATCAGCCACGTGATCAGTGCATGATCAGCCACGTGATCAGTGCATGATCAGTCACGTGATCAGTGCATGATCAGTCACGTGATCAGTGCATGATAGCACGTGATCAGTGCATGATCAGCCACGTGATCAGTGCATGATAGCCACGTGATCAGTGCATGATCAGTCACGTGATCAGTGCATGATCAGCCACGTGATCAGTGCATGATAGCCACGTGATCAGTGCATGATCAGCCACGTGATCAGTGCATGATAGCCACGTGATCAGTGCATGATCAGTCACGTGATGGTTGTATGATCAGTCACGTGATCAGTGCATGATAGCTACGTGATCATGCATGATCAGCCACGTGATCAGTGCATGATAGCCACGTGATCAGTGCATGATCAGTCACGTGATCAGTGCATGATCAGTCATGTGATCAGTGCATGATCAGGCACGTGATCAGTGCATGATCAGCCACGTGATCAGTGCATGATAGCCACGTGATCAGTGCATGATCAGTCACGTGATCAGTGCATGATCAGTCACGTGATCAGTGCATGATCAGCCACGTGATCAGTGCATGATCAGCCACGTGATCAGTGCATGATCAATTACGTGATCAGTGCATGATCAGTCACGTGATCAGTGCATGGTAGCTACGTGATCAGTGCATGATCAGCCACGTGATCAGTGCATGATAGCCACGTGATCAGTGCATGATCAGTCACGTGATCAGTGCATGATCAGTCACGTGATCAGTGCATGATCAGTCACGTGATCAGTGCATGATCAGTTACGTGATCAGTGCATGATCAGTCACGTGACAGTACATGGTAGCTACGTGATCATTGCATGATCAGCCACGTGATCAGTGCATGATAGCCACGTGATCAGTGCATGATCAGTCAGTGATCAGTGTATGATCAGCCACGTGATCAGTGCATGATAGCCACGTGATCAGTGCATGATCAGCCACGTGATCAGTGCATGATCAGCCACGTGATCAGTGCATGATCAGTCACGTGATCAGTGCATGATAGCCGTGATCAGTGCATGATCAGTCACGTGATCAGTGCATGATCAGTCACGTGATCAGTGCATGATCAGCCACGTGATCAGTGCATGATAGCCACGTGATCAGTGCATGATAGCCACGTGATCAGTGCATGATCAGTCACGTGATCAGTGCATGATCAGCCACGTGATCAGTGCAGTCAGTCATTGTCAGTGCATGATAGCACGTGATCAGTGCATGATCAGTCCCGTGATCAGTGCATGATCAGCCACGTGATCAGTGCATGATAGCCACGTGATCAGTGCATGATCAGTCACGTGATCAGTGCATGATCAGCCACGTGATCAGTGCATGATAGCCACGTGATCAGTGCATGACATCACGTGATCAGTGCATGATCAGTCACGTGATCAGTGCATGATCAGCCACGTGATCAGTGCATGATAGCCACGTGATCAGTGCATGATCATTCACGTGATCAGTGTGTGATCAGCCACGTGATCAGTGCATGGTCAGACACGTGAACAGTGTATGATCAGCCACGTGATCAGTGCATGATATCCAAGTGATCAGTGCATGATCATCACGTGATCAGTGTATGATCAGCCACGTGAACAGTGCATGCTCAGTCACGTGATCAGGGCCTGCTGAGCTGCGTGATTACTGTCTGCTCATCTGCTTGACAATTGCCAGCTGAGCTGCATGATTCCTGCCTGTCATCTGCTTGACAATTGCCAGCTGTGCTGCGTAATTCCTGCCTGCTCAGCTGCTTGATTATTGCCAGCTGAGCAGCATGATTCCTCACACCTGAGTTCCATGATTATTGCCTGCTGACTGTTTGATTCGTGCCTACTCAGCTCTTTGTTTATTGCCTCCAGAGGCACATGATCAGTGTATGATAGCAAACATGATCAGCGCATGATCAGTCACATGATCAGCGCCATTAAGTCACGTGATCACTACATGATAGTCATGTGATCAGTCCATGCTCAGTCACGGTATCAGTGCATGATCAGCCACGTGATCAGTGCATGATAGCTATGTGATCAGTGCATGATCAGTCACGTGATCAGTGCATGATCAGTCACGTGATCAGTGCATGATCAGCCACGTGATCAGTGCATGATCAGTCACCTGATGGGTGTATGATCAGTCACGTGACCAGTACATGGTAGCTACATGATCATTGCATGATCAGCCACGTGAGTAGTGCATGATAGCCACGTGATCAGTGCATGATCAGTCACGTGATCAGTGCATGATCAGTCATGTGATCAGTGCATGATCAGGCACGTGATCAGTGCATGATCAGCCACGTGATCAGTGCATGATAGCCACGTGATCAGTGCATGATCAGTCACGTGATCAGTGCATGATCAGCCACGTGATCAGTGCATGATAGCCACGTGATCAGTGCATGATCAGTCACGTGATCAGTGCATGATCAGTCACGTGACAGTGCATGATCAGTCACGTGATCAGTGCATGATCAGTTACGTGATCAGTGCATGATCAGTCACGTGATCAGTGCATGATAGCCACGTGATCAGTGCATGATCAGCCACGTGATCAGTGCATGATAGCCACGTGATCAGTGCATGATCAGCCACGTGATCAGTGCATGATCAGCCACGTGATCAGTGCATGATCAGTCACGTGATCAGTGCATGATCAGTCACTGATCGTGTGCGATCAGCCACGTGATCAGTGCATGATGAGCCACGTGATCAGTGCATGATCAGTCACGTGATCAGTGCATGATCAGTCACGTGATCAGTGCATGATAGCCACGTGATCAGTGCATGATCAGCCACGTGATCAGTGCATGATAGCCACGTGATCAGTGCATGATCAGTCACGTGATACGTGCATGATCAGCCACGTGATCAGTGCATGATAGCCACGTGATCAGTGCATGATCAGCCACGTGATCAGTGCATGATAGCCACGTGATCAGTGCATGATCAGTCACGTGATCAGTGCATGATCAGTCACGTGATCAGTGCATGGTAGCTACGTGATCATTGCATGATCAGCCACGTGATAGTGCATGATAGCCACGTGATCAGTGCATGATCAGTCACGTGATCAGTGCATGATCAGTCACGTGATCAGTGCATGATCAGGCACGTGATCAGTGCATGATCAGCCACGTGATCAGTGCATGATAGCCACGTGATCAGTGCATGATCAGTCACGTGATCAGTGCATGATCAGTCACGTGATCAGTGCATGATCAGCCACGTGATCAGTGCATGATCAGCCACGTGATCAGTGCATGATCAATTACGTGATCAGTGCATGATCAGTCACGTGATCAGTGCATGGTAGCTACGTGATCAGTGCATGATCAGCCACGTGATCAGTGCATGATAGCCACGTGATCAGTGCATGATCAGTCACGTGATCAGTGCATGATCAGTCACGTGATCAGTGCATGATCAGTCACGTGATCAGTGCATGATCAATTACGTGATCAGTGCATGATCAGTCACGTGACAGTACATGGTAGCTACGTGATCAGTGCATGATCAGCCACGTGATCAGTGCATGATAGCCACGTGATCAGTGCATGATCAGTCAGTGATCAGTGCATGATCAGCCACTGATCAGTGCATGATAGCCACGTGATCAGTGCATGATCAGCCACGTGATCAGTGCATGATCAGCCACGTGATCAGTGCATGATCAGTCACGTGATCAGTGCATGATATAGCCGTGATCAGTGCATGATCAGTCACGTGATCAGTGCATGATCAGTCACGTGATCAGTGCATGATCAGCCACGTGATCAGTGCATGATAGCCACGTGATCAGTGCATGATAGCCACGTGATCAGTGCATGATCAGTCACGTGATCAGTGCATGATCATCCACGTGATCAGTGCATGATCAGTCACGTGTCAGTGCATGATAGCACGTGATCAGTGCATGATCAGTCCCGTGATCAGTGCATGATCAGCCACGTGATCAGTGCATGATAGCCACGTGATCAGTGCATGATCAGTCACGTGATCAGTGCATGATCAGCCACGTGATCAGTGCATGATAGCCACGTGATCAGTGCATGATCAGCCACGTGATCAGTGCATGATCAGCCACGTGATCAGTGCATGATAGCCACGTGATCAGTGCATGATCATTCACGTGATCAGTGTGTGATCAGCCACGTGATCAGTGCATGGTCAGACACGTGAACAGTGTATGATCAGCCACGTGATCAGTGCATGATATCCAAGTGATCAGTGCATGATCATCACGTGATCAGTGTATGATCAGCCAGGTGAATAGTGCATGCTCAGTCACGTGATAAGGGCCTGCTGAGCTGTGTGATTCCTGTCTGCTCATCTGCTTGAAAATTGCCAGCTGAGCTGCATGATTCCTGCCTGTCATCTGCTTGCCAATTGCCAGCTGTGCTGCATAATTCCTGCCTGCTCAGCTGCTTGATTATTGCCAGCTGAGCAGCATGATTCCTCACACCTGAGTTCCATGATTATTGCCTGCTGACTGTTTGATTCGTGCCTACTCAGCTCTTTGTTTATTGCCTCCAGAGGCAAATGATCAGTGTATGATAGCAAACGTGATCAGCGCATGATCAGTCACATGATCAGAGCCATTAAGTCACGTGATCACTACATGATAGTCATGTGATCAGTCCATGCTCAGTCACGGTATCAGTGCATGATCAGCCACGTGATCAGTGCATGATAGCTATGTGATCAGTTCATGATTTGTCATGTGATCTGTGCATGACCAGGCAGGTGATCAGTGTATGATCAGCGACGTGATCAGTGCATGATCCGTCACCTAATGGGTGTATGATCAGTCACCTGACCGGTACATGGTAGCTACATGATCATTGCATGTTCAGCCACGTGAGTAGTGCATGATAGCCACGTGATCAGTGCATGATCAGTCACGTGTTCAGTGCATGATCAGTCATGTAATCTCTGCATGACCAGGCACCTGATCAGTGTATGACCAGCAAGTGATCAGTGCATGATAGCCACGTGATCAGTGCATGATCAGTCACGTGATCAGTGCATGATCAGTCACGTGATCAGTGGATGATCAACCACGTAATCAGTGTATGATCAGCCACATGATCAGTGCATGATCAGTTACGTGATCAGTGCATGATCAGTCACGTGACCAGTATATGGTAGCTACGTGATCATTGCATGACCAGCCACATGAGCCGTGCATGATAGCCACGAGATCATTGCATGATCACTCACGTGATCAGTGCATGATCACTCTCGTGAACAGTGCATGATAAGTCAACTGATCAGTGCATGATCAATTACGTGATCAGTGCATGATCACGCACGTGACCAGTACATGGTAGCTACATGATCATTGAATGAACAGCCACGTGAGCAGTGCATGATAGCCACGTGATCAGTGCGTGATCTGTCACATGATCAGTGTATGATCATCCGTGTGATCAGTGCATGGGCAGTCATGTGATCAGTGCATGATATAGACGTGATCAGTGCATGATCAGTCTCGTGATCAGTGTATGATGAACCACGTGATCAGTGCACGATAGCCAGGTAATCAGTGCATGATAGCCAGATGATCAGTGCATTATCAGTCACGTGATCAGTGTATGATCAGCCAAGTAATCAGTGCATGATAGCCAACTGATCAGTGGATGATCAGTCACGTGATCAGTGCATGGTCAGTCACGTGATCATTACATGATCAGCCACGTGAATAGTGCATGATCAATTACGTGATCAGTGCATGATCAGTCCCATGATCAGTAGATGATCAGTCACGTGATCAGTGCATGATCAGTCATGTAATCTGTGCATGACCAGGCAAGTGATCAGTGTATGACCAGCCAAGTGATCTGTGCATGATAGCCAAGTGATCAGTGCATGATCAGTCACATGATCAGTGCATGATCAGTCACGTAATCAGTGTATGATCAGCCACGTGATCAGTGCATGATCAGCCACATGATCACTGCATGATCAATTACGTCATCAGTGCATGATCAGTCATGTGACCAGTACATGGTATCTAGGTGATCATTGCATGATCAGCCACGTGAGCCATGCATGATAGCCACGAGATCAGTGCATGATCAGTCACGTGATCAGTGCATGATCAGTCAGGTGAACAGTGCATGATAAGTCACCTGATCAGTGCATGATCAATTACGTGATCAGTGCACGATCACTCAAGTGACTAGTACATGGTAGCTACATGATCATTGCATGATCAGCCACGTGAGCAGTGCATGATAGCCACGTGATGATTGCATGATCAGTTTCAGGAGCAGAGTATGATCAGCCACTTATCAGTGCATGATAGCCACGTGATCACTGCATGATCTGCCACATGATCAGTGTATGATCATCCAAGTGATCAGTGCATGGGCAGTCATGTGATCAGTGCATGATATAGAAGTGATCAGTGCATGATCAGTCTTGTGATCAGTGTATGATCACTCTCGTGATCAGTGAATGATCAACCACGTGATCAGTGCACGATAGCCAGGTAATGAGTGCAGGATAGCCAGATGATCAGTGCATGATCAGTCACGTGATCAGTGTATGATCATCCACGTGATCAGTGCATGTGGAGTCATTTAGTCAATGCATGATAGCGCGGTGATCAGTGCATGATCAGTCCCGAAATGAGTGTATGATCAGCCAAGTGATCAGTGCAAGATAGCTACGTGATCAGTGCATGATCAGTCACATGATCAGTGCATGATCAGCCACTTCATCAGTGCATGATAGCCACGTCATCAGTGCATACAATTACGTGATCAGTGCATGCGCAATCACGTGATCAGTGCATGAGAGCCACGTGATCAGTGCATGATCATTCACGTGATAGGTGTGTGATCAGCCACGTGATCAGTGCATGGTCAGACACGTGAACAGTGTATGATCAGCCACGTGATCAGTGCATGATATCCAAGTGATCAGTGCATGATCATCACGTGATCAGTGTATGATCAGCCAGGTGAATAGTGCATGCTCAGTCACGTGATAAGGGCCTGCTGAGCTGTGTGATTCCTGTCTGCTCATCTGCTTGAAAATTGCCAGCTGAGCTGCATGATTCCTGCCTGTCATCTGCTTGACAATTGCCAGCTGTGCTGCGTAATTCCTGCCTGCTCAGCTGCTTGATTATTGCCAGCTGAGCAGCATGATTCCTCACACCTGAGTTCCATGATTATTGCCTGCTGACTGTTTGATTCGTGCCTACTCAGCTCTTTGTTTATTGCCTCCAGAGGCACATGATCAGTGTATGATAGCAAACATGATCAGCGCATGATCAGTCACATGATCAGCGCCATTAAGTCACGTGATCACTACATGATAGGCATGTGATCAGTCCATGCTCAGTCACGGTATCAGTGCATGACCAGCCACGTGATCAGTGCATGATAGCTATGTGATCAGTTCATGATTTGTCACGTGATCTGTGCATGACCAGGCAGGTGATCAGTGTATGATCAGCGACGTGATCAGTGCATGATCCGTCACCTAATGGGTGTATGATCAGTCACCTGACCGGTACATGGTAGCTACATGATCATTGCATGTTCAGCCACGTGAGTAGTGCATGATAGCCACGTGATCAGTGCATGATCAGTCACGTGTTCAGTGCATGATCAGTCATGTAATCTCTGCATGACCAGGCACCTGATCAGTGTATGACCAGCAAGTGATCAGTGCATGATAGCCACGTGATCAGTGCATGATCAGTCACGTGATCAGTGCATGATCAGTCACGTGATCAGTGGATGATCAACCACGTAATCAGTGTATGATCAGCCACATGATCAGTGCATGATCAGTTACGTGATCAGTGCATGATCAGTCACGTGACCAGTATATGGTAGCTACGTGATCATTGCATGACCAGCCACATGAGCCGTGCATGATAGCCACGAGATCATTGCATGATCACTCACGTGATCAGTGCATGATCACTCTCGTGAACAGTGCATGATAAGTCAACTGATCAGTGCATGATCAATTACGTGATCAGTGCATGATCACTCACGTGACCAGTACATGGTAGCTACATGATCATTGAATGAACAGCCACGTGAGCAGTGCATGATAGCCACGTGATCAGTGCGTGATCTGTCACATGATCAGTGTATGATCATCCGTGTGATCAGTGCATGGGCAGTCATGTGATCAGTGCATGATATAGACGTGATCAGTGCATGATCAGTCTCGTGATCAGTGTATGATGAACCACGTGATCAGTGCACGATAGCCAGGTAATCAGTGCATGATAGCCAGATGATCAGTGCATTATCAGTCACGTGATCAGTGTATGATCAGCCAAGTAATCAGTGCATGATAGCCAACTGATCAGTGGATGATCAGTCACGTGATCAGTGCATGGTCAGTCACGTGATCATTACATGATCAGCCACGTGAATAGTGCATGATCAATTACGTGATCAGTGCATGATCAGTCCCATGATCAGTAGATGATCAGTCACGTGAACAGTGCATGATTAGTCATGTGATCAGTGTATGACCAGCCAAGTGATCAGTGCATGATAGCCATGTGATCAGTGCATGATCAGTCACGTGATCAGTGTATGATCAGCCACGTGATCAGTGCAAGATCAGCCAAATTATCAGTGCATGATCAATTACGTGATCAGTGCTTGATCAGCCAGGTGATCAGTGAATGATCAGTCATGTGACCAGTGCATGGTCAGTCACGTGATCAGTGCATGATCATCCACGTGATCAGTGCATGTGGAGTCATGTAGACAATGCATGATAGCGCCGTGATCAGTGCACGATAAGTCCCGTGATTAGTGTATGATCAGCGAAGTGATCAGTGCAAGATAGCTACGTGATCAGTGCATGATCAGCCACGTCATCAGTGCATGATAGCCACGTGAGCAGTGCATACAATTACGTGATCAGTGCATGCGCAATCACGTGATCAGTGCATGAGAGCCACGTAATCAGTGCATGATCATTCATGTGTTAGGTGTGTGATCAGCGACTTGAACAGTGCATGCTCAGTCACGTGATCAGGGCCTGCTGAGCTGTGTGATTACTGTCTGCTCATCTGCTTGACAAATAACAGCTGAGCTGTACAATGCCTGCCTGTCATCCTCTTAACAATTGCCACCTGTGCTGCATAATTCCTGCTTGCTCATCTACTTGATTATTGCCAGCTGAGCAGCATGATTTCTCAAAGCTGAGTTCCATGATTATATCCTGCTGACTGATTCCTGCCTACTCAGCTCATTGTTCATTGCCTCCAGATGCACATGATCAGTGTGTGACACCAAACATGATCAGCACATGATCAGTCACATAATCAATGTATGATAAGCCAGGTGATCAGTGCTTGATCAATTACGTGATTTGTGCATGATCAGTCATGTGACCAGTACATGGTGGCTGCGTGATCAGTGCATGATCAGCCACGTGAGAAGTGCATGATAGCCACGTGATCAGTGCATGATCAGTCACGTGATCAGTGCATGATCAGTCACGTGTTCAGTGCATGATCAGCCACGTGATCAGTGCACGATCAAATACGTGATCAGTGCATGATCACTCATGGGACCAGTATATTGTAGCTACGTGATCATTGCATGATCAGCCACGTGATCAGTGCATGGTCAGACACGTGAATAATGTATGATTAGCCACGTGATCAGTGCATGATATTCAAGTGATCAGTGCTTGTACAATCACATGATCAGTGTATGATCAGCCAGGTGAACAGTGCATGCTCAGTCACCTGATCAGGGCCTGCTGAGCTGCGTGATTACTCTCTGCTCATCTGCTTGACAATTGCCAGCTGAGCTGCATGATTCCTGCCTGTCATCTGCTTGACAATTGCCAGCTGCTGTGTAATTCCTGCCTGCTCAGCTGCTTGATTATTGCCAGCTGAGCAGCATGATTCCTCACAGCTGAGATCCATGATTTTTGCCTGCTGACTGTTTGATTCGTGCCTACTCAGCTCTTTGTTTATTGCCTCCAGAGGCACATGATCAGTGTATGAAAGCAAACATGATCAGCGCATGATCAGTCACATGATCAGTGCCATTAAGTCACGTGATCACTACATGATAGTCATGTGATCAGTCCATGCTCAGTCACGGTATCAGTGCATGATCAGCCACGTGATCAGTGCATGATAGCCACGTGATCAGTGCATGATCAGCCAGGTGATCAGTGAATGATTGCTACGTGATCAGTTCATGATTAGTCACGTGATCTGTGCATGACCAGGCAGGTGATCAGTGCATGATAGCCACGTGATCAGTGCATGATTAGTCACCTAATGGATGAATGATCAGTCACGTGACCGGTACATGGTAGCTACATGATCATTGCATGATCAGCCACGTGAGTAGTGTATGAGAGCCACGTGATCAGTGCATGATCAGTGACGAGATCAGCGCATGATCAGTCATGTAATATGTGCATGACCAGGCACGTGATCAGTGTATGACCAGCCATGTGATCAGTGCATGATAGCACGTGATCAGTGCATGATAAGTCACGTGATCAGTGCATGATCAGTCAAGTGATCAGTGCAGGATCAGCTACATGATCAGTGCATGATCAATTACGTGATCAGTGCATGATCAGTCACGTGACCAGTACATGGTAGCTGCGTGATCTGTGTATGACCAGCCAAGTTATCAGTGCATGATAGCCTCGTGATCAGTGCATGATCAGTCACGTGATCAGTGCATGATCAGTCACGTGATCAGTGCATGATCAGCCACATGATCAGTGCATGATCAGTCACGTGACCAGCACATGGTAGCTGCTGGATCATTTCATGATCAGCCACGTTAGCAGTGCATGATAGCCACGTGATCAGTGCTTGATCAGCCACGTGATCAGTGCATGATCAATTACGTGATCCGTGCAAGATCAGTCACGTGACCAGTACATGGTAGCTACGTGATCATTGCATGATCAGCCACGTGATCAGTGCATGATAGCCACGTGATCAGTGCATGATAGACAGGTGATCAGTGCATGATCAGTCACGTGATACGTGGGTGATCAGCCACGTGATCCGTGCATGATATCCACGTGATCAGTGAGTGATAGCCACGTGATCAGTGCATGATAACCACGTGATCAGTGCATGATCAGTCACGTGATACGTGTGTGATCAGCCACGTGTTCAGTGCATGATGAGTCAGGTGATCAGTGCTGGATTAATCACGTGATCAGTGCATGATCAGTCACGTGACCAGTACATGGTTGCTACGTGATCATTGCATGATCAGCCACGTGAGCAGTGCATGATAGCCACCCGATCACTGCATGATCAGTCACGTGATCAGTACATGATCAGTCACGTGAGCAGTGCATGATCATTTACGTGATCAGTGCATGCTCAGTCACGTGATCTGGACTTGATCAGCCACGTGATCAATGCTTGCAGAGTCACGTGATCAGGGCCTGATGAGCTGCGTTATTCCTGTCGGCTCATCTGCTTGACAATTGCCAGCTGAGCTGCGTGATTCCTGCCTGGTCACGTGCTTGATTATTTCCAGTTGAGCAGCATGATTCGTCACTGCTGAGCTCCATGCTTATTGCCTGCTGATTGCGTGGTTCGTGTCTGCTCAGCTCTTTGAGTATTGCCTCCTGAGGTCCCTGTTCGGTCGCCACCTGCCGGGGACCAGCCCCAACTGATCCAGGGTATTCGAAGGAGAGATGGCCTAGGCGACTATTTATATGCTAATCAGAGATGTCAAGAATGATAGTATGAGGAGAGCTCAGTAGGAAATTTCGGTGGAGAAAAGAGACTGAGTAGCTTGGTTTACGCGGAAGACCAATCAAACTTCAAGACAAGAAGTTTGCACCACTTACGTAGGCTGCAGGCGCCCTCTCGAATAGCGAAAGGTGCCTCACCCTAGACACCTTCTCGAGTGGGTCTTAGCAGCCCAGGCATAATTAGGAAGCGTGGTGGGTTCCGCGCTCCAGATGGAGACTCAGCTGGAAGTTAAAGGGAAGAATGACAAGGAACTTTATGAATTCGAGCTGTAAGTTAACTCTTTGACAGAGAGAGCGAGATGGTGGTGGGGGACAGCCCCAGTGAAATCAGAGGTGAGAGCACAAAGCAATACAGTAGGCAGACTCCGGTTTTTTTGGGGGGGAGATGCTCGAGAATATCCGGGTGGACTCCTGAGGCTCGATCCCGCATTTGCGTATGCCGAGCCTCTTTCCTCATGACCTTTGTCCAGAGTGGAATGCCTCCCGGCTCCCGGCACATGATCAGTGCATGCTCAGTCATGATATCAGTGCCTGCTCAGCCACGTGATCACTGACGGCACAGTCACGTGATCAGCGCCTCTCAGTCACGTGATCACCGAATGATAAACACGTGATCAGTGAACGACCAGCCACGTGATCACTGCATGCACAGTCAGGTGGTCAGTTCCTGATCAGCCACCTGATCAGTGCGTGCACAGTCCCCTGATCAGCGCCTGTCAGTCACTAATCACTGCCTGATAAACACGTGATCAGTGCCCGAACAGCCACGTCATCAGTGCATGCGCAGTCACGTGATCAGTGCATGATAGCCACGTGAACAGTGCGTGCACAGTCCCATGATCAGCGCCTGTCAGTCACTGATCGTTGCCTGATAAACACGTGATCAGTGCATGAGAGCCACGTGATCAGTGCATGATCAGTCACGTGATAGTTGTGTGATCAGCCACGTGAACAGTGCATGCTCAGTCACGTGATTAGGGCCTGCTGAGCTGCATGATTTCTGTCTGCTCATCTGCTTGACAATTTCCAGCTGAGCTGCATGATTCCTGCCTGTCATCTCCTTGACAATTGCCACCTGTGCTGCGCAATTCCTGCCTGCTCATCTACTTGATTATTGCCAGCTGAGCAGCATGATTTCTCAGAGCTTAGTTCCATGATTATTGCCTGGTGACTGATTCCTGCCTGCTCAGCTCTTTGTTCATTGCCTCCAGAGGCACATGATCAGTGTATGACACCAAACATGATCAGCACATGACCAGTCACATGATCAATGCATGATAAGCCAGGTGATCAGTGCATGATTAATTACGTGATCACTGCATGATCAGTCATGTGACCAGTACATGGTAGCTGCGTGATCATTGCATGATCAGCCACGTGATCAGTGCATGATCTGTCACATGATTAGTGTATGATCATCCACATGATCAGTGCATGGGCAGTCATGTGATCAGTGCATGATTAGTCGTGATCAGTGCATTTTCAGTCTCGCGGTCAGTGCATGATAGCCACGTGATCAGTGCATGATCAGTCACCTGATGGGTGTATGATCATTCACGTGACCGGTACATGGTAGCTATATGATCAATGTATGTCCAGCAATGTGATAAGTGCATGATAGCCACGTGATCAGTGCATGATCAGCCACGTGATCAGTGCATGATCAGTCACGTGATCAGTGCATGATCAGCCAGATTATCAGTCCATGATCAGTTACGTCATCATTGCATGATCAGTCACGTGAACAGTACATGGTAGCTGCGTGATCAGTGTATGACCAGCCAAGTGATCAGTGCATGATAGCCACGTGATCAGTGCATGATCAGTCACGTGATCTGAGCATGATCAGTCACGTGACCAGTACATGGTAGCTGCGGGATCATTGCATGATCAGCCAAGTTAGCAGTGCATGATAGCCACGTGATCAGTGCATGATCAGTCACGTGATCAGTGCATGATGAGCCATGTGATCAGTGCCCGATCAACCACGTCATCAGTGAATGCGCAGTCACGTCATCAGTGCATGATAGCCACGTGATCACTGCATGCTCAGTCACGTGATCTGGACTTGATCAGCCACGTGATCAGTGCCTGCAGAGTCACGTGATCAGGGCCTGCTGAGCTGCGTGATTCCTGCTCGCTCATCTGCTTGACAATTGCCAGCTGAGCTGCGTGATTCCTGCCTGGTCACGTGCTTGATTATTGCCAGTTGAGCAGCATGATTCGTCACTGCTGAGTTCCATGCTTATTGCCTGCTGATTGCGTGGTTCGTGTCTGCTCAGCTCTTTGAGTATTGCCTCCTGAGGCCCCTGTTCGGTCGCCACCTGCCAGGGACCAGCCCCAACTGATCCAGGGTATTCGAAGGAGAGATGGCCTAGGCGACTCTTTATATGCTAATCGGGATGTCAAGAATAATAGTATGAGGAGAGCTCAGTAGGAAAATTCTGTGGAGAAAAGAGACTGAGTAGCTTGGTTTACGCTGAAGACCAATCAAACTTCAAGACAAGAAGTTTGCACCACGTATGTAGGCCGCAGGTGCCCTCTCGAATAGCGAAAGGTGCCTCACACTAGACACCTTCTCCAGTGGGTCTTAGCAGCCCAGGCATAATTAGTAAGCGTGGTGGGTTCTGCGCTCCAGATGGAGACTCAGCTGGAAGTTAAAGGGAAGAATGACAAGGAACTTTATGAATTGGAGCTGTAAGTTAACTCTTTGACAGAGAGAGCGAGATGGTGGTGGGGGACAGCCCCCAGTGAAATCAGAGGTGAGAGCACAAAGCAATACAGTAGGCAGACTCCGGTTTTTTTGGGGAGGAGATGCTCGAGAATATCCGGGTGGACTCCTGAGGCTCGATCCCGCATTTGCGTATGCCGAGCCTCCTTCCTCATGACCTTTGTCCAGAGTGGAATGCCTCCCCGGCTCCCGGCACATGATCAGTGCATGCTCAGTCACGATATCAGTGCCTGCTCAGCCACGTGATCACTGACGGCACAGTCACGTGATCAGCGCCTCTCAGTCACGTGATCACCGGATGATAAACACGTGATCAGTGAACGACCAGCCACGTGATCACTGCATGCGCAGTCAGGTCGTCAGTTCCTGATCAGCCACCTGATCAGTGCGTGCACAGTCCCCTGATCAGCGCCTGTCAGTCACTGATCACTGCCTGATAAACACGGGATCAGTGCCCGAACAGCCACGTCATCAGTGCATGCGCAGTCACGTGATCAGTGCATGATAACCACGTGATCAGTGCATGATAGCCACGTGAACAGTGCATGATCAGTCACGTGATCAGTGCATGATCGCCACGTGATTAGTGCATGATGAGGCACGTGATCAGTATGACCAGCCAAGTGATCAGTGCATGATAGCCACGTGATCAGTGCATGATCAGTCACGTGATCAGTGCATGGTCAGTCACGTTACCAGTACATGGTAGCTACGTGATCATTGCATGGTCAGCCACATGAGTAGTGCATGATCAGCCACGTGATCAGTGCATAATCAGTCACGAGTTCAGTGCATGGTCAGTCACGTGATCAGTGCATGATCATCCACGTGATCAGTGCATGTGGAGTCATGTAGTCAATGCATGATAGCGCCGTAATCAGTGCACGATCAGTCCCGTGATGAGTGTATGATCAGTGAAGCGATCAGTGCAAGATAGCTACGTGATCAGTGCATGATCAGTCACATGATCAGTGCATGATCAGCCACGTCATCAGTGCATGATAGCCACGTGAGCAGGGCATACAATTACGTGATCAGTGCATGCGCAATCACGTGATCAGTGCATGAGAGCCACGTGATCAGCGCATGATCATTCACGTGAAAGGTGTGTGATCATCGACGTGAACAGTGCATGCTCAGTCACGTGATTAGGGCCTGCTGAGCTGCGTATTTACTGTCTGCTCCTCTGCTTGAAAATTGCCAGCTGAGCTGCACGATTCCTGCCTGTCATCTCCTTGACAATTGCCACCTGTGCTGCATAATTCCTGCCTGCTCATCTACTTGATTATTGCCAGGTGAGCAACATGATTTCTCAGAGGTGAGTTCCATGATTATAGCCTGATGACTGATTCCTGCCTACTCAGCTCTTTGTTCATTGCCTGCAGATGCACATGATCAGTGTGTGACACCAAACATAATCAGCACATGATCAGTCACATGATCAATGCATGATAAGCCAGGTGATCAGTGCATGATCAATTACGTGATCAGTGCATGATCAGCCACGTGAGCAGTGCATGATAGCCACGTGATCAGTGCATGATCAGTCACATGATCACTGCATGATCAGTCACTTGTTCAGTGCATGATCAGCCACGTGATCAGTGCATGATAAATTACGTCTTCAGTGCATGATCACTCACGGGACCAGTACATGGTAGCTACATGATCATTGCATGTTCAGCCACGTGATCAGTGCATGATCAATTACGTGATCAGTGCATGATCAGTTACGTGAGCAGTGTATGATCAGCCATGTGATCAGTGCATGGTCACACACGTGAACAGTGTATGATCAGCCACGTGATCAGTGCATGATATCCAAGTGATCAGTGCATGATCAATCACGTGATCAGTGTATGATCAGCCAGGTGAACAGTGCATGCTCAGTCACGTGATCAGGGCCTGCTGAGCTGCGTGATTACTGTCTGCTCATCTGCTTGACAATTGCCAGCTGAGCTGCATGATTCCTGCCTGTCATCTGCTTGACAATTGCCAGCTGTGCTGTGTAATTCCTGCCTGCTCAGCTGCTTGATTATTGCCAGCTGAGCAGCATGATTCCTCACAGCTGAGTTCCATGATTTTTGCCTGCTGACTGTTTGATTCGTGCCTACTCAGCTCTTTGTTTATTGCCTCCAGAGGCACAGGATCAGTGTATGAAAGCAAACATGATCAGCGCATGATCAGTCACATGATCAGCGCCATTAAGTCACGTGATCACTACATGATAGTTATGTGATCAGTCCATGCTCAGTCAGGGTAGCAGTGCATGATCAGCCACGTGATCAGTGCATGATAGCCACGTGATCATTGCATGATAGCCACATGATCATGTGCATGATCAGCCAGGTGATCAGTACATGATAGCTAAGTAATCAGTTCATGATTAGTCACCTGATCTGTGCATGACGAGGCAGGTGATCAGTGTATGATCAGCCACGTTAACAATGCAATATAGCCACGTGATCAGTGCATGATCAGTCACCTGATGGGTGTATGATCATTTACGTGACCGGTACATGGTAGCTATATGATCAGTGTATGACCAACCATGTGATAAGTGCATGATAGCCACGTGATCAGGGCATGATCAGCCACGTGATCAGTGCACGATCAGTCACGTGATCAGTGCATGATCAGCCACATGATCAGTGCATGATCAATTACATCATCAGTGCATGATCAGTCACGTGACCAGTACATGGTAGCTGCGTGAACATTGCATGATCAGCCAAGTTAGCAGTGCATGATAGCCACGTGATCAGTGCATGATCAGTCACGTGATCAGTGCATGATTATTCACGTGTTCAGTGCATGATCAATTACGTGATCAGTGCATGATCAGTCACGTGACCAGTACATGGTAGCTACGTGATCATTGCATGATCAGCCACGTGATCAGTGCATGATAGCCACTTGATCAGTGCATGATAGCCACGTGATCAGTGCATGATCAGTCATGTGATACGTGTGTGATCAGCCACGTGATCAGTGCATGATAGCCACGTGATCAGTGCATGATCAGTCACGTGATACGTGTGTGATCAGCCACGTGATCAGTGCATGATGAGTCAGGTGATCAGTGGAGGATTAAGTACGTGATTAGTGCATGATCAGTCACGTGACCAGTACATGGTTGCTACGTGATCATTGCATGATCAGCCACGTGAGCAGTGCATGATAGCCACGTGATCAGTGCATGATCAGTCAGGTGATCAGTACATGATCAGTCAACTGAACAGTGCATGCTCATTTACGTGATCTGAGAATGATCAGTCATGTGACCAGTATATGGTAGCTACGTGAACATTGCATGACCAGCCAGGTGAGAAGTGCATGAGAGCCACGTGATGTGTGCATGATCAGTTACGTGAGCAGAGTATGATCAGCCACGTGATCAGTGCATGGGTGCCACGTGATCAGTGCATGATCAGTCACGTGACAGGTGTGTGGTAAGCCACGTGAACAGTGCATGTTCAGCCACGTGATCAGTGCATGATCAGTCACGTGATCAGTGCATGATCAGTCACGTGAGCAGTGTATGATCAGCCATGTGATCAGTGCATGGTCAGACACGTGAACAATGTATGATCAGACACGTGATCAGTGCATGATATCCAAGTGATCAGTGCATGATCAATCACGTGATCAGTGTATGATCAGCCAGGTGAACAGTGCATGCTCAGTCACGTGATCAGGGCCTGCTGAACTGCGTGATTCCTGTCTGCTCATCTGCTTGACAATTGCCAGCTGAGCTGCATGATTCCTGCCTGTCATCTGCTTGACAATTGCCAGCTGTGCTGTGTAATTCCTGCCTGCTCAGCTGCTTGATTATTGCCAGCTGAGCAGCATGATTCCTCACAGCTGAGTTCCATGATTTTTGCCTGCTGACTGTTTGATTCGTGCCTACTCAGCTCTTTGTTTATTTTCTCCAGAGGCACAGGATCAGTGTATGAAAGCAAACATGATCAGCGCATGATCAGTCACATGATCAGCGCCATTAAGTCACGTGATCACTACATGATAGTCATGTGATCAGTCCATGCTCAGTCACGGTATCAGTGCATGATCAGCCTCGTAATCATTGCATGATACCACATGATCAGTGCATGATTAGCCAGGTGATCAGTACATGATAGCTAAGTAATCAGTTCATGATTAGTCACCTGATCTGTGCATGACCAGGCAGGTGATCAGTGTATGATCAGCCACGTTAACAATGCAATATAGCCAAGTGATCAGTGCATGATCAGTCACCGGATGGGTGAATTATCGGTCACGTGACTGGTACATGGTAGCTACATGATCATTGCATGATCAGCCACGTGATCAGTGCATGATAGCCACTTTATCAGGGCATGATCAGTCACGTTACCAGTGCATGATCAGTCACGTGATCAGTGCATGATAGCCACGTGATCAGTGCATGATAGCCACGTGATCAGTGCATAATCAGTTATGTGAGCAGTGTATGATCAGCCACGTGATCAGTGCATGTTCAGACACGTGAACAGTGTATGATCAGCCACGTGATCAGTGCAGGATATCCAAATGATCAGTGGATGATCAATCACGTGATTAGTGTATGATCAGTCACGTGAACAGTGCATGCTCAGTCACGTGATCAGGGCCTGCTGAGCTGCGTGATTACTGTCTGCTCATCTGCTTGACAATTGCCAGCTGAGCTGCACGATTCCTGCCTGTCATCTGCTTGACAATTGCCAGCTGTGCTGCGTAATTCCTGCCTGCTCAGCTGCTTGATTATTGCCAGCTGAGCAGCATGATTCCTCACACCTGAGTTCCATGATTATTGCCTGCTGACTGTTTGATTCGTGCCTACTCAGCTCTTTGTTTATTGCCTCCAGAGGCACATGACCAGTGTATGATAGCAAACATGATCAGTGCATGATCAGAGCCATTAAGTCACGTGATCACTACATTATAGTCATGTGATCAGTCCATGCTCATTCACGGTATCAGTGCATGATCAGCCACGTGATCAGTGCATGATCTGTCACATGATTAGTGTATGATCATCCACGTGATCAGTGCATGGGCAGTCATGTGATCAGTGCATGATTAGACGTGATCAGTGCATGATCAGTCTCGATGTCAGTGCATGATAGCCACGTGATCAGTGCATGATCAGTCACCTGATGGGTGTATGATCATTCACGTGACCGGTACATGGTAGCTATATGATCAGTGTATGACCAGCCATGTGATAAGTGCATGATAGCCACGTGATCAGGGCATGATCAGCCACGTGATCAGTGCATGTTCAATTACGTCATCAGTGCATGATCAGTCAGGTGACCAGTACATGGTAGCTACGTGATCATTGCTTGATCAGCCACGTGATCAGTGCATGATAGCCAAGTGATCAGTGCATGATAGCCACGTGATCAGTGCATGATCAGTCACGTGATACGTGTGTGATCAGCCACGTGATCCGTGTATGATATCCAGGTGATCAGTGAATGATAGCCACGTGATTAGTGCATGATAGCCACGTGATCAGTGCATGATCAGTCACGTGATACGTGTGTGATCAGCCACGTGATCAGTGCATGATGTGTCAAGTAATCAGTGCAGGATTAATTACGTGATCAGTGCATGATCAGCCACGTGACCAGTACATGGTTGCTACGTGATCATTGCATGATCAGCCACGTGAGCAGTGCATGATAGCCACGTGATCAGTGCATGATAGCCACGTGATTATTGCATGATCAGTCACGTGATCAATGCATGATCAGTCACGTGATCAGTACATGATCAGTCAACTGAACAGTGCATGATCATTTACATAATCTGAGCATGATCAATCATGTGACCAGTATATGGTAGCTACGTGAACATTGCATGACCAGCCAGGTGAGAAGTGCATGAGAGCCAAGTGATGTGTTCATGATCAGTTACGTGAGCAGAGTGTGATCAGCCACGTGATCAGTGCATGAGTGCCACGTGATCAGTGCATGTTCAGTCACGTGACAGGTGTGTGGTAAGCCACGTGAACAGTGCATGTCCAGCCACGTGATCAGTGCATGATATCCACGTGATCAGTGCATGATCAGTTACGTGAACAGTGTATCATCAGCCACGTGAGCAGTGCATGGTCAGACACGTGAACAGCCTATTATCAAACACGTGATCAGTGCATGATATCCACGTGATCAGTGCATGATGAGTCTCGTGAACAGTGCATGATCAGTCACGTGATCAGTGCATGATCAGTCACATGATCAGTGCATGATCAGTCACGTGACCAGTATATGGTAGGTACGTGATCATTGCATGATCAGCCACGTAATCTGTGTATGATAGCCACGTGATCAGTGCATGATCAGTCACGTGATCAGTGAATGATCAGCCACCTGATCAGTGCATGACAGCCACGTGATCAGTATGATCAGCCACGTGATCAGTGCATGATAGCCACGTGATCAGTGCATGATCAGTCACGTGATCAGTGCATGATCAGTCACGTGATCAGTGCATGATCAGCCACGTGATCAGTGCATGATCAGTCACGTGATCAGTGCATGATCAGTCACGTGATCAGTGCATGATAGCTACGTGATCAGTGCATGATCAGCCACGTGATCAGTGCATGATAGCCACGTGATCAGTGCATGATCAGCACGTGATCAGTGCATGATCAGTCACGTGATCAGTGCATGATCAGTCACGTGATCAGTGCATGATAGCCACGTGATCAGTGCATGATCAGTTACGTGATCAGTGCATGATCAGCCACGTGATCAGTGCATGATCAGACACGTGATCAGTGTATGATCAGCCACGTGATCAGTGCATGATATCCAGTGATCAGTGCATGATCATCACGTGATCAGTGTATGATCAGCCACGTGAACAGTGCATGCTCAGTCACGTGATCAGGGCCTGCTGAGCTGGGTGATTACTGTCTGCTCATCTGCTTGACAATTGCCAGCTGAGCTGCACGATTCCTGCCTGTCATCTGCTTGACAATTGTCAGCTGTGCTGCGTAATTCCTGCCTGCTCAGCTGCTTGATTATTGCCAGCTGAGCAGCATGATTCCTCACAGCTGAGTTCCATGATTATTGCCTGCTGACTGTTTGATTCGTGCCTACTCAGCTCTTTGTTTTTTGCCTCCAGAGGCACATGATCAGTGTATGATAGCAAACATGATCAGCGCATGATCAGTCACATGATCAGCGCCATTAAGTCACGTGATCACTACATGATAGTCATGTGATCAGTCCATGCTCAGTCACGGTATCAGTGCATGATCAGCCACGTGATCAGTGCATGATCAGCCACGTGATCAGTGCATGATCAGCCACGTGATCAGTATGACCAGTCACGTGATCAGTGCATGATAGCCACGTGATCAGTGCATGATCAGTCACGTGATCAGTGCATGATCAGTCACGTGATCAGTGCATGGTAGTTACGTGATCATTGCATGATCAGCCACGTGATAGTGCATGATCAGCCACGTGATCAGTGCATGATCAGTCACGTGATCAGTGCATGATCAGCACGTGATCAGTGCATGATCAGCCACGTGATCAGTGCATGATCAGTCATGTAGTCAGTGCATGATAGCGCCGTGATCAGTGCATGATCAGTCCCGTGATCAGTGCATGATCAGCCACGTGATCAGTGCATGATAGCCACGTGATCAGTGCATGATCAGGCACGTGATCAGTGCATGATCAGCCACGTGATCAGTGCATGATAGCCACGTGATCAGTGCATTCACGTGATCAGTGCATGATCAGTCACGTGATCAGTGCATGATAGCCACGTGATCAGTGCATGATCAGTCACGTGATCAGTGTATGATCAGCCACGTGATCAGTGCATGATCAGTCACGTGATCAGGGCCTGCTGAGCTGCGTGATTACTGTCTGCTCATCTGCTTGACAATTGCAGCTGAGCTGCACGATTCCTGCCTGTCATCTGCTTGACAATTGCCACCTGTGCTGCGTAATTCCTGCCTGCTCATCTACTTGATTATTGCCAGCTGAGCAGCATGATTTCTCAGAGCTGAGTTCCATGATTATAGCCTGCTGACTGATTCGTGCCTACTCAGCTCTTTGTTCATTGCCTCCAGATGCACATGATCAGTGTATGACACCAAACATGATCAGTGCATGATCAGTCACATGATCAGTGCATGATCAGCCACGTGATCAGTGCATGATCAGTTACGTGATCAGTGCATGATCAGTCACGTGATCAGTGCATGATCAGCCACGTGATCAGTGCATGATCAGACACGTGATCAGTGCATGATCAGCCACGTGATCAGTGCATGATATCCACGTGATCAGTGCATGATCAGTCACGTGATCAGTGCATGATCAGCCACGTGAACAGTGCATGCTCAGTCACGTGATCAGGGCCTGCTGAGCTGCGTGATTCCTGTCTGCTCATCTGCTTGACAATTGCCAGCTGAGCTGTGTAATTCCTGCCTGCTCAGCTGCTTGATTATTGCCAGCTGAGCAGCATGATTCCTCACAGCTGAGTTCCATGATTATTGCCTGCTGACTGTTTGATTCGTGCCTACTCAGCTCTTTGTTTATTGCCTCCAGAGGCACATGATCAGTGTATGATAGCAAACATGATCAGCGCATGATCAGTCACATGATCAGTGCCATTAAGTCACGTGATCACTACATGATAGTCATGTGATCAGTCCATGCTCAGTCACGGTATCAGTGCATGATCAGCCACGTGATCAGTGCATGATCAGCCACGTGATCAGTGCATGATAGCCACGTGATCAGTGCATGATCAGTCACGTGATCAGTGCATGATCAGTCACGTGATCAGTGCATGATCAGCCACGTGATCAGTGCATGATCAGTCACCTGATCAGTGCATGATCAGTCACGTGACCAGTACATGGTAGCTACATGATCATTGCATGATCAGCCACGTGAGTAGTGCATGATAGCCACGTGATCAGTGCATGATCAGTCACGTGATCAGTGCATGATCAGTCATTGATCAGTGCATGATCAGGCACGTGATCAGTGCATGATCAGCCACGTGATCAGTGCATGATAGCCACGTGATCAGTGCATGATCAGTCACGTGATCAGTGCATGATCAGTCACGTGATCAGTGCATGATCAGCCACGTGATCAGTGCATGATCAGCCACGTGATCAGTGCATGATCAATCACGTGATCAGTGCATGATCAGTCACGTGATCAGTGCATGGTAGCTACGTGATCATTGCATGATCAGCCACGTGATCAGTGCATGAAGCCACGTGATCAGTGCATGATCAGTCACGTGATCAGTGCATGATCAGTCACGTGATCAGTGCATGATCAGTCACGTGATCAGTGCATGATCAGTCACGTGATCAGTGCATGATCAGTCACGTGACAGTACATGATAGCTACGTGATCAGTGCATGATCAGCCACGTGATCAGTGCATGATAGCCACGTGATCAGTGCATGATCAGTCACATGATCAGTGCATGATCATCCACGTGATCAGTGCATGATCAGTCATGTGATCAGTGCATGATATAGACGTGATCAGTGCATGATCAGTCACGTGATCAGTGCATGATCAGCCACGTGATCAGTGCATGATAGCCACGTGATCAGTGCATGATAGCCAGTGATCAGTGCATGATCAGTCACGTGATCAGTGCATGATCAGCCACGTGATCAGTGCATGATAGCCACGTGATCAGTGCATGATCAGTCACGTGATCAGTGCATGATCAGTCACGTGATCAGTGCATGATCAGCCACGTGATCAGTGCATGATCAGTTACGTGATCAGTGCATGATCAGTCACGTGATCAGTGCATGATCAGTCACGTGATCAGTGCATGATCAGTCACGTGATCAGTGCATGATCAGCCACGTGATCAGTGCATGATAGCCACGTGATCAGTGCATGATCAGTCACGTGATCAGTGCATGATCAGTCACGTGATCAGTGCATGATCAGCCACGTGATCAGTGCATGATCAGCCACGTGATCAGTGCATGATCAGCCACGTGATCAGTGCATGATCAGCCACGTGATCAGTGCATGATCAGTCACGTGATCAGTACATGATCAGTCACGTGAACAGTGCATGATCATTTACGTGATCAGTGCATGATCAGTCACGTGACCAGTATATGGTAGCTACGTGATCATTCCATGACAGCCACGTGAGCAGTGCATGATAGCCACGTGATGTGTGCATGATGAGTTACGTGAGCAGAGTATGATCAGCCACGTGATCAGTGCATGAGTGCCACGTGATCAGTGCATGATATGTCACGTGACAGGTGTGTGATCAGCCACGTGAACAGTGCATGTTCAGCCACGTGATCAGTGCATGATAGCCACGTGATCAGTGCATGATCAGTTACGTGAGCAGTGTATGATCAGCCACGTGATCAGTGCATGGTCAGACACGTGAACAGTGTATGATCAGCCACGTGATCAGTGCATGATATCCAAGTGATCAGTGCATGATCAATCACGTGATCAGTGTATGATCAGCCACGTGAACAGTGCATGCTCAGTCACGTGATCTGGGCCTGCTGAGCTGCGTGATTACTGTCTGCTCATCTGCTTGACAATTGCCAGCTGAGCTGCACGATTCCTGCCTGTCATCTGCTTGACAATTGCCAGCTGTGCTGCGTAATTCCTGCCTGCTCAGCTGCTTGATTATTGCCAGCTGAGCAGCATGATTCCTCACACCTGAGTTCCATGATTATTGCCTGCTGACTGTTTGATTCGTGCCTACTCAGCTCTTTGTTTATTGCCTCCAGAGGCACATGATCAGTGTATGATAGCAAACATGATCAGCGCATGATCAGTCACATGATCAGCGCCATTAAGTCACGTGATCACTACATGATAGTCATGTGATCAGTCCATGCTCAGTCACGTATCAGTGCATGATCAGCCACGTGATCAGTGCATGATCTGTCACAAGATTTGTGTATGATCATCCACGTGATCAGTGCATGGGCAGTCATGTGATCAGTGCATGATATAGACGTGAACATTGCATGATCAGTCTCGTGATCAGTGCATGATAGCCACGTGATCAGTGCATGATCAGTCACCTGATGGGTGTATGATCATTCACGTGACCTGTACATGGTAGCTACATGATCATTGCATGATCAGCCACGTGAGTAGTGCATGATAGCCACATGATCACTGCATGATCAGTCACGTGATCAGTGCATGATCAGTCATGTGACGAGTACATGGTAGCTGCGTGTTCATGGCATGATCATCCACGTGTGCAGTGCATGATAGCCACGTGATCAGTGCATGATCAGACACGTGATCAGTGCATGATCAGTCACGTGATCAGTGCATGATCAGCCACGTGATCAGTGCATGATCAGGCACGTGATCAGTGTATGATCAGCCACGTGATCAGTGCATGATAGCCACGTGATCAGTGCATGATCAGTCACGTGATCAGTGCATGATCAGTTACGTGATCAGTGTATGATCAGCCACGTGATCAGTGCATGATCAGCCACGTGATCAGTGCATGATCAATTACGTGATCAGTGCATGATCAGTCACGTGACCAGTACATGGTAGCTACGTGATCATTGCATGATCAGCCACGTGATCAGTGCATGATAGCCACGTGATCAGTGCATGATAGCCACGTGATCAGTGCATGATCAGTCATGTGATAGTGTGTGATCAGCCACGTGATCAGTGCATGATATCCACGTGATCAGTGCATGATAGCCACGTGATCAGTGCATGATAGCCACGTGATCAGTGCATGATCAGTCACGTGATACGTGTGTGATCAGCCACGTGATCAGTGCATGATCAGTCACGTGATCAGTGCATGATCAGCCACGTGATCAGTGCATGATCAGCCACGTGATCAGTGCATGATTGCTACGTGATCAGTGCATGATCAGCCACGTGATCAGTGCATGATCAGCCACGTGATCAGTGCATGATAGCCACGTGATCAGTGCATGATCAGTCACGTGATCAGTGCATGATCAGCCACGTGATCAGTGCATGGTCAGACACGTGAACAGTGTATGATCAGCCACGTGATCAGTGCATGATATCCAAGTGATCAGTGCATGATCAATCGCGTGATCAGTGTATGATCAGCCACGTGAACAGTGCATGCTCAGTCACGTGATCAGGGCCTGCTGAGCTGCGTGATTACTGTCTGCTCATCTGCTTGACAATTGCCAGCTGAGCTGCACGATTCCTGCCTGTCATCTGCTTGACAATTGCCAGCTGTGCTGCGTAATTCCTGCCTGCTCAGCTGCTTGATTATTGCCAGCTGAGCAGCATGATTCCTCACAGCTGAGTTCCATGATTATTGCCTGCTGACTGTTTGATTCGTGCCTACTCAGCTCTTTGTTTATTGCCTCCAGAGGCACATGATCAGTGCATGATAGCAAACATGATCAGCGCATGATCAGTCACATGATCAGCGCCATTAAGTCACGTGATCACTACATGATAGTCATGTGATCAGTCCATGCTCAGTCACGGTATCAGTGCATGATCAGCCACGTGATCAGTGCATGATCTGTCACATGATTAGTGTATGATCATCCACGTGATCAGTGCATGGGCAGTCATGTGATCAGTGCATGATATAGACGTGATCAGTGCATGATCAGTCTCGTGATCAGTGCATGATAGCCACGTGATCAGTGCATGATCAGTCACCTGATGTGTGTATGATCATTCACGTGACCTGTACATGGTAGCTACATGATCATTGCATGATCAGCAACGTGAGTAGTGCACGATAGCCACGTGATCACTGCATGATCAGTCACGTGATCAGTGCATGATCAGTCATGTGACCATACATGGTAGCTGCGTGATCAGTGCATGATCAGCCACGTGAGCAGTGCATGATAGCCACGTGATCAGTGCATGATCAGTCACGTGATCAGTGCATGATCAGTCACGTGATCAGTGCATGATCAGCCACGTGATCAGTGCATGATCAGCCACGTGATCAGTGCATGATCAGCCACGTGATCAGTGCATGATAGCCACGTGATCAGTGCATGATCAGTCACGTGATCAGTGCCATTCAGTCACGTGATCAGTGCATGATAGTCACGTGATCAGTGCATGATCAGTCACGTGATCAGTGCATGATCAGCCACGTGATCAGTGCATGATCAGCCACGTGATCAGTGCATGATAGCCACGTGATCAGTGCATGATCAGTCACGTGATCAGTGCATGATCAGGCACGTGATCAGTGCATGATCAGTCACGTGATCAGTGCATGATCAGTCACGTGATCAGTGCATGATCAGCCACGTGATCAGTGCATGATCAGCCACGTGATCAGTGCATGATCAATTACGTGATCAGTGCATGATCAGTCACGTGACCAGTGCATGGCTACGTGATCATTGCATGATCAGCCACGTGATCAGTGCATGATAGCCACGTGATCAGTGCATGATCAGCCACGTGATCAGTGCATGATCAGTCACGTGATCAGTGCATGATCAGTCACGTGATCAGTGCATGATCAGCCACGTGATCAGTGCATGATCAGTCACGTGTCAGTGCATGATAGCCCGTGATCAGTGCATGATCAGTCCCGTGATCAGTGCATGATCAGCCACGTGATCAGTGCATGATCAGCCACGTGATCAGTGCATGATCAGTCACGTGATCAGTGCATGATCAGTCACGTGATCAGTGTGTGATCAGCCACGTGAACAGTGCATGCTCAGTCACGTGATCAGGGCCTGCTGAGCTGCGTGATTACTGTCTGCTCATCTGCTTGACAATTGCCAGCTGAGCTGCACGATTCCTGCCTGTCATCTGCTTGACAATTGCCAGCTGTGCTGCATAATTCCTGCCTGCTCAGCTACTTGATTATTGCCAGCTGAGCAGCATGATTTCTCACAGCTGAGTTCCATGATTATAGCCTGCTGACTGATTCGTGCCTACTCAGCTCTTTGTTCATTGCCTCCAGAGGCACATGATCAGTGTATGATAGCAAACATGATCAGCGCATGATCAGTCACATGATCAGTGCATGATAAGCCACGTGATCAGTGCATGATCAAGTATGTGATCAGTGCATGATCAGTCACGTGATCAGTGCATGATAGCCACGTGATCAGTGCATGATCAGCCACGTGATCAGTGCATGATAGCCACGTGATCAGTGCATGATATCACGTGATCAGTGCATGATCAGTCACGTGATCAGTGCATGATCAGCCACGTGATCAGTGCATGATAGCCACGTGATCAGTGCATGATCAGCCACGTGATCAGTGCATGATCAGTCACGTGATCAGTGCATGATCAGTCACGTGATCAGTGTGTGATCAGCCACGTGATCAGTGCATGATCAGCCACGTGATCAGTGCATGATCAGTCACGTGATCAGTGCATGATCAGTCACGTGACCAGTACATGGTAGCTACGTGATCAGTGCATGATCAGCCACGTGATCAGTGCATGATAGCCACGTGATCAGTGCATGATCAGCCACGTGATCAGTGCATGATCAGTCACGTGATCAGTGCATGATCAGCCACGTGATCAGTGCATGATATCCACGTGATCAGTGCATGATAGCCACGTGATCAGTGCATGATAGCCACGTGATCAGTGCATGATCAGTTACGTGATCAGTGCATGATCAGCCACGTGATCAGTGCATGATAGCCACGTGATCAGTGCATGATAGCCAGTGATCAGTGCATGATCAGTCACGTGATCAGTGCATGATCAGCCACGTGATCAGTGCATGATAGCCACGTGATCAGTGCATGATCAGTCACGTGATCAGTGCATGATCAGTCACGTGATCAGTGCATGATCAGCCACGTGATCAGTGCATGATCAGCCACGTGATCAGTGCATGATCAGTCACGTGATCAGTGCATGATCAGTCACGTGATCAGTGCATGATCAGTCACGTGATCAGTGCATGATCAGCCACGTGATCAGTGCATGATCAGCCACGTGATCAGTGCATGATCAGTCACGTGATCAGTGCATGATCAGCCACGTGATCAGTGCATGATCAGTCACGTGATCAGTGCATGATAGCCACGTGATCAGTGCATGATAGTCACGTGATCAGTGCATGATCAGTCACGTGATCAGTGTGTGATCAGCCACGTGATCAGTGCATGATGAGCCACGTGATCAGTGCATGATCAATTACGTGATCAGTGCATGATCAGTCACGTGACCAGTACATGGTTGCTACGTGATCGTGCATGATCAGCCACGTGAGCAGTGCATGATAGCCACGTGATCAGTGCATGATCAGTCACGTGATCAGTGCATGATCAGTCACGTGAACAGTGCATGATCATTTACGTGATCAGTGCATGATCAGTCACGTGACCAGTATATGGTAGCTACGTGACCATTCCATGACGAACCACGTGAGCAGTGCATGATAGCCACGTGATGTGTGCATGATCAGTTACGTGAGCAGAGTATGATCAGCCACGTGATCAGTGCATGAGTGCCACGTGATCAGTGCATGATATGTCACGTGACAGTGTGTGATCAGCCACGTGATCAGTGCATGATCAGCCACGTGATCAGTGCATGATAGCCACGTGATCAGTGCATGATCAGTACGTGATCAGTGCATGATCAGCCACGTGATCAGTGCATGATCAGTCACGTGATCAGTGTATGATCAGCCACGTGAACAGTGCATGCTCAGTCACGTGATCAGGGCCTGCTGAGCTGCGTGATTACTGTCTGCTCATCTGCTTGACAATTGCCAGCTGAGCTGCACGATTCCTGCCTGTCATCTGCTTGACAATTGCCAGCTGTGCTGCGTAATTCCTGCCTGCTCAGCTGCTTGATTATTGCCAGCTGAGCAGCATGATTCCTCACAGCTGAGTTCCATGATTATTGCCTGCTGACTTTTGATTCGTGCCTACTCAGCTCTTTGTTTATTGCCTCCAGAGGCACATGATCAGTGTATGATAGAAAACATGATCAGCGCATGATCAGTCACATGATCAGCGCCATTAAGTCACGTGATCACTACATGATAGTCATGTGATCAGTCCATGCACAGTCACGGTATCAGTGCATGATCAGCCACGTGATCAGTGCATGATCTGTCACATGATTAGTGTATGATCATCCACGTGATCAGTGCATGGGCAGGCATGTGATCAGTGCATGATATAGACGTGATCAGTGCATGATCAGTCTCGTGATCAGTGCATGATAGCCACGTGATCAGTGCATGATCAGTCACCTGATGGGTGTATGATCATTCACGTGACCTGTACATGGTAGCTACATGATCATTGCATGATCAACCACGTGAGTAGTGCATGATAGCCACGTGATCAGTGCATGATCAGTCACGTGATCAGTGCATGATCAGTCATGTGACCAGTACATGGTAGCTGCGTGATCATGCATGATCAGCCACGTGAGCCATGCATGATAGCCACGTGATCAGTGCATGATCAGACACGTGATCAGTGCATGATCAGTCACGTGATCAGTGCATGATCAGCCACGTGATCAGTGCATGATCAGTCACGTGATCAGTGCATGATCAGCCACGTGATCAGTGCATGATCAGCCACGTGATCAGTGCATGATCAGTTACGTGATCAGTGCATGATCAGTCACGTGATCAGTGCATGGCCACGTGATCAGTGCATGATCAGCCACGTGATCAGTGCATGATAGCCACGTGATCAGTGCATGATCATTCACGTGATCAGTGTGTGATCAGCCACGTGAACAGTGCATGCTCAGTCACGTGATCAGGGCCTGCTGAGCTGCGTGATTACTGTCTGCTCATCTGCTTGACAATTGCCAGCTGAGCTGCACGATTCCTGCCTGTCATCTGCTTGACAATTGCCACCTGTGCTGCATAATTCCTGCCTGCTCATCTGCTTGATTATTGCCAGCTGAGCAGCATGATTTCTCAGAGCTGAGTTCCATGATTATTGCCTGACTGATTCGTGCCTACTCAGCTCTTTGTTCATTGCCTCCAGAGGCACATGATCAGTGTATGACAGAAACATGATCAGCACATGATGAATCACATGATCAGTGCATGATAAGCCACGTGATCAGTGCATGATCAGTTACGTGATCAGTGCATGATCAGTCACGTGATCAGTACATGGTAGCTGCGTGATCAGTGCATGATCAGCCACGTGATCAGTGCATGATCAGTCACGTGATCAGTGCATGATCAGCCACGTGATCAGTGCATGATCAGTCACGTGATCAGTGCATGATAGCCACGTGATCAGTGCATGATCAGCCACGTGATCAGTGCATGATAGCCACGTGATCAGTGCATGATCAGCCACGTGATCAGTGCATGATAGCCACGTGATCAGTGCATGATCAGTCACGTGATACGTGTATGATCAGCCACGTGATCAGTGCATGATCAGCCACGTGATCAGTGCATGATAGCCACGTGATCAGTGCATGATCAGTCACGTGATCAGTGCATGATCAGTCACGTGATCAGTGCATGATCATTTACGTGATCAGTGCATGATCAGTCACGTGACCAGTATATGGTAGCTTCGTGATCATTGCATGACGAGCCACGTGATCAGTGCATGATAGCCACGTGATCAGTGCATGATCAGTCACGTGATCAGTGTATGATCAGCCACGTGATCAGTGCATGAGTGCCACGTGATCAGTGCATGATATGTCACGTGACAGTGTGTGATCAGCCACGTGATCAGTGCATGATCAGCCACGTGATCAGTGCATGATAGCCACGTGATCAGTGCATGATCAGTCACGTGATCAGTGCATGATCAGCCACGTGATCAGTGCATGATCAGTCACGTGATCAGTGCATGATCAGCCACGTGATCAGTGCATGATCAGTCACGTGATCAGTGCATGATCAGCCACGTGATCAGTGCATGATCAGTCACGTGATCAGTGCATGCTGAGCTGCGTGATTACTGTCTGCTCATCTGCTTGACCACGTTAATAGTGCATGATCAGCCACGTGATCAGTGCATGATCAGTCACGTGATCAGTGCATGATCAGTCACGTGATCAGTGCATGATCAGTCACGTGATCAGTGCATGATCAGCCACGTGATCAGTGCATGATCAGTCACGTGATCAGTGCATGATCAGTCACGTGATCAGTGCATGATCAGCCACGTGATCAGTGCATGATCAGTCACGTGATCAGTGCATGATCAGCCACGTGATCAGTGCATGATATCAGTGCATGATAGCCACGTGATCAGTGCATGATAGCCACGTGATCAGTGCATGATCAGTCACGTGATACGTGTGTGATCAGCCACGTGATCAGTGCATGATATCCACGTGATCAGTGCATGATAGCCACGTGATCAGTGCATGATAGTCACGTGATCAGTGCATGATCAGTCACGTGATACGTGTGTGATCAGCCACGTGATCAGTGCATGATGAGCCACGTGATCAGTGCATGATCAATTACGTGATCAGTGCATGATCAGTCACGAGACGAGTACATGGTTGCTACGTGATCGTGCATGATCAGCCACGTGATCAGTGCATGATAGCCACGTGATCAGTGCATGATCAGTCACGTGATCAGTGCATGATCAGTCACGTGATCAGTGCATGATCATTTACGTGATCAGTGCATGATCAGTCACGTGACCAGTATATGGTAGCTACGTGATCATTGCATGACAGCCACGTGAGCAGTGCATGATAGCCACGTGATCAGTGCATGATCAGTCACGTGATCAGTGTATGATCAGCCACGTGATCAGTGCATGAGTGCCACGTGATCAGTGCATGATATGTCACGTGACAGGTGTGTGATCAGTGCATGATCAGCCACGTGATCAGTGCATGATAGCCACGTGATCAGTGCATGATCAGTACGTGATCAGTGCATGATCAGCCACGTGATCAGTGCATGATCAGTCACGTGATCAGTGTATGATCAGCCACGTGATCAGTGCATGATCAGTCACGTGATCAGTGCATGATGAGCTGCGTGATCAGTGTCTGATCATCTGCGTGACAGTGCCAGCTGAGCTGCACGATCCTGCCTGTCATCTGCTTGACAATTGACAGCTGTGCTGCGTGATTCCTGCCTGATCAGTGCATGATCATTGCCAGTGATCAGCATGATTCACGTGAATAGTGCATGCTCAGTCACGTGATAAGGGCCTGCTGAGCTGCGTGATTACTGTCTGCTCATCTGCTTGACAATTGCCAGCTGAGCTGCACGATTCCTGCCTGTCATCTGCTTGACAATTGCCAGCTGTGCTGCGTAATTCCGGCCTGCTCAGCTGCTTGATTATTGCCAGCTGAGCAGCATGATTCCTCACAGCTGAGTTCCATGACTGGTGCCTGCTGACTGTTTGATTCGTGCCTACTCAGCTCTTTGTTTATTGCCTCCAGAGGCATATGATCAGTGTATGAAAGCAAACATGATCAGCGCATGATCAGTCACATGATCAGCGCCATTAAGTCACGTGATCACTACATGATAGTCATGTGATCAGTCCATGCTCAGTCACGGTATCAGTGCATGATCAGCCACGTGATCAGTGCATGATCAGCCAGGTGATCAGTTCATGATAGCTATGTGATCAGTGCATGATCAGTCACGTGATCAGTGCATGATCAGGCACGTGATCAGTGCATGATCAGTCACCTGATGGGTGTATGATCAGTCACGTGACCAGTACATGGTAGCTACATGATCATTGCATGATCAGCCACGTGAGTAGTGCATGATAGCCACGTGATCAGTGCATGATCAGTCACGTGATCAGTGCATGATCAGTCATGTGATCAGTGCATGATCAGGCACGTGATCAGTGCATGATCAGCCACGTGATCAGTGCATGATAGCCACGTGATCAGTGCATGATCAGTCACGTGATCAGTGCATGATCAGTCACGTGATCAGTGCATGATCAGCCACGTGATCAGTGCATGATCAGCCACGTGATCAGTGCATGATCAGTCACGTGATCAGTGCATGGTAGTCAGTGATCAGTGCATGATCAGCCACGTGATCAGTGCATGATAGCCACGTGATCAGTGCATGATCAGTCACGTGATCAGTGCATGATCAGTCACGTGATCAGTGCATGATCAGTCACGTGATCAGTGCATGATCAGCCACGTGATCAGTGCATGATCAGTCACGTGATCAGTGCATGATAGCTACGTGATCAGTGCATGATCAGCCACGTGATCAGTGCATGATAGCCACGTGATCAGTGCATGATCAGTCACGTGATCAGTGTATGATCAGCCACGTGATCAGTGCATGACAGTCACGTGATCAGTGCATGATAGACGTGATCAGTGCATGATCAGTCACGTGATCAGTGTATGATCAGCCACGTGATCAGTGCATGATAGCCACGTGATCAGTGCATGATAGCCACGTGATCAGTGCATGATCAGTCACGTGATCAGTGCATGATCAGCCACGTGATCAGTGCATGATAGCCACTGATCAGTGCATGATCAGTCACGTGATCAGTGCATGATCAGTCACGTGATCAGTGCATGATCAGCCACGTGATCAGTGCATGATCAGCCACGTGATCAGTGCATGATCAGTCACGTGATCAGTGCATGATCAGTCACGTGATCAGTGCATGATCAGTCACGTGATCAGTGCATGATCAGCCACGTGATCAGTGCATGATCAGTCACGTGATCAGTGCATGATCAGTCACGTGATCAGTGCATGATCAGCCACGTGATCAGTGCATGATCAGTCACGTGATCGTGCATGATCAGCCACGTGATCAGTGCATGATATCAGTGCATGATAGCCACGTGATCAGTGCATGATAGCCACGTGATCAGTGCATGATCAGTCACGTGATCATGTGTGATCAGCCACGTGATCAGTGCATGATCAGTCACGTGATCAGTGCATGATCAGTCACGTGATCAGTGCATGATAGCTACGTGATCAGTGCATGATCAGCCACGTGATCAGTGCATGATAGCCACGTGATCAGTGCATGATCAGTCACGTGATCATGTGTGATCAGCCACGTGATCAGTGCATGATCAGTTACGTGATCAGTGCATGATCAGTCACGTGATCAGTACATGGTAGCTACGTGATCAGTGCATGATCAGCCACGTGATCAGTGCATGATAGCCACGTGATCAGTGCATGATCAGTCACGTGATCAGTGCATGATCAGTCACGTGATCAGTGCATGATCAGTTCGTGATCAGTGCATGATCAGTCACGTGATCAGTGCATGATAGCCACGTGATCAGTGCATGATCAGCCACGTGATCAGTGCATGATAGCCACGTGATCAGTGCATGATCAGTCACGTGATCAGTGCATGATCAGCCACGTGATCAGTGCATGATAGCCACGTGATCAGTGCATGATAGCCACGTGATCAGTGCATGATCAGTCACGTGATACAGTGTGATCAGCCACGTGATCAGTGCATGATCAATTACGTGATCAGTGCATGATCAGTCACGTGACCAGTACATGGTTGCTACGTGATCATTCCATGATCAGCCACGTGAGCAGTGCATGATAGCCACGTGATCAGTGCATGATCAGTCACGTGATCAGTGCATGATCAGTCACGTGAACAGTGCATGATCATTTACGTGATCAGTGCATGATCAGTCACGTGACCAGTATATGGTAGCTACGTGATCATTCCATGACAGCCACGTGAGCAGTGCATGATAGCCACGTGATGTGTGCATGATCAGTTACGTGAGCAGTGTATGATCAGCCACGTGATCAGTGCATGATAGCCACGTGATCAGTGCATGATCAGTTACCTTAGCAGTGTATGATCAGCCACGTGATCAGTGCATGGTCAGACACGTGAACAGTGTATGATCAGCCACGTGATCAGTGCATGATATCCAAGTGATCAGTGCATGATCATCACGTGATCAGTGTATGATCAGCCACGTGAACAGTGCATGCTCAGTCACGTGATCAGGGCCTGCTGAGCTGCGTGATTACTGTCTGCTCATCTGCTTGACAATTGCCAGCTGAGCTGCACGATTCCTGCCTGTCATCTGCTTGACAATTGCCAGCTGTGCTGCGTAATTCCTGCCTGCTCAGCTGCTTGATTATTGCCAGCTGAGCAGCATGATTCCTCACAGCTGAGTTCCATGATTATTGCCTGCTGACTTTTGATTCGTGCCTACTCAGCTCTTTGTTTATTGCCTCCAGAGGCACATGATCAGTGTATGATAGCAAACATGATCAGCGCATGATCAGTCACATGATCAGCGCCATTAAGTCACGTGATCAGTACATGATAGTCATGTGATCAGTCCATGCTCAGTCACGGTATCAGTGCATGATCAGCCACGTGATCAGTGCATGATCAGCAGGTGATCAGTTCATGATAGCCATGTGATCAGTGCATGATCAGTCACGTGATCAGTGCATGATCAGGCACGTGATCAGTGCATGATCAGTCACCAGATGGGTGTATGATCAGTCACGTGACCAGTACATGGTAGCTACATGATCATTGCATGATCAGCCACGTGAGTAGTGCATGATAGCCACGTGATCAGTGCATGATCAGTCACGTGATCAGTGCATGATCAGTCATGTGATCAGTGCATGATCAGGCACGTGATCAGTGCATGATCAGCCACGTGATCAGTGCATGATAGCCACGTGATCAGTGCATGATCAGTCACGTGATCAGTGCATGATCAGTCACGTGATCAGTGCATGATCAGCCACGTGATCAGTGCATGATCAGCCACGTGATCAGTGCATGATCAGCCACGTGATCAGTGCATGATCAGTCACGTGATCAGTGCATGATCAGCCACGTGATCAGTGCATGATCAGTCACGTGATCAGTGCATGATATAGACGTGATCAGTGCATGATCAGTCACGTGATCAGTGCATGATAGCCACGTGATCAGTGCATGATCAGTCACGTGATCAGTGCATGATCAGTCACGTGACCAGTACATGGTAGCTACGTGATCAGTGCATGATCAGCCACGTGATCAGTGCATGATAGCCACGTGATCAGTGCATGATCAGTCACGTGATCAGTGCATGATCAGTCACGTGATCAGTGCATGGTAGCTGCGTGATCATGCATGATCAGCCACGTGATCAGTGCATGATAGCCACGTGATCAGTGCATGATCAGACACGTGATCAGTGCATGATCAGTCACGTGATCAGTGCATGATCAGCCACGTGATCAGTGCATGATCAGTTACGTGATCAGTGCATGATCAGTCACGTGATCAGTGCATGATAGCTACGTGATCAGTGCATGATCAGCCACGTGATCAGTGCATGATCAGCCACGTGATCAGTGCATGATCAGCCACGTGATCAGTGCATGATCAGTCACGTGATCAGTGCATGATCAGCCACGTGATCAGTGCATGATAGCCACGTGATCAGTGCATGACAACACGTGATCAGTGCATGATCAGCCACGTGATCAGTGCATGATAGCCACGTGATCAGTGCATGATCAGTCACGTGATCAGTGTATGATCAGCCACGTGAACAGTGCATGCTCAGTCACGTGATCAGGGCCTGCTGAGCTGCGTGATTACTGTCTGCTCATCTGCTTGACAATTGCCAGCTGAGCTGCACGATTCCTGCCTGTCATCTGCTTGACAATTGCCAGCTGTGCTGCATAATTCCTGCCTGCTCAGCTGCTTGATTATTGCCAGCTGAGCAGCATGATTCCTCACAGCTGAGTTCCATGATTATTGCCTGACTGATTCGTGCCTACTCAGCTCTTTGTTCATTGCCTCCAGAGGCACATGATCAGTGTATGATAGAAACATGATCAGCACATGATCAGTCACATGATCAGTGCATGATAAGCCACGTGATCAGTGCATGATCAGTCACGTGATCAGTGCATGATCAGTCACGTGATCAGTGCATGATCAGTCACGTGATCAGTGCATGATCAGCCACGTGATCAGTGCATGATAGCCACGTGATCAGTGCATGATAGCCAGTGATCAGTGCATGATCAGTCACGTGATCAGTGCATGATCAGCCACGTGATCAGTGCATGATCAGCCACTGATCAGTGCATGATCAGTCACGTGATCAGTGCATGATCAGTCACGTGATCAGTGCATGATCAGCCACGTGATCAGTGCATGATCAGCCACGTGATCAGTGCATGATCAGTCACGTGATCAGTGCATGATCAGTCACGTGATCAGTGCATGATCAGTCACGTGATCAGTGCATGATCAGCCACGTGATCAGTGCATGATCAGTCACGTGATCAGTGCATGATCAGTCACGTGATCAGTGCATGATCAGCCACGTGATCAGTGCATGATCAGTCACGTGATCGTGTGTGATCAGCCACGTGATCAGTGCATGATATCAGTGCATGATAGCCACGTGATCAGTGCATGATCAGCCACGTGATCAGTGCATGATCAGTCACGTGATAGTGCATGATCAGCCACGTGATCAGTGCATGATAGCCACGTGATCAGTGCATGATCAGTCACGTGATCAGTACATGATCAGTCACGTGAACAGTGCATGATCATTTACGTGATCTGTGCATGATCAGTCACGTGACCAGTATATGGTAGCTACGTGATCATTCCATGACGAGCCACGTGAGCAGTGCATGATAGCCACGTGATGTGTGCATGATGAGTTACGTGAGCAGAGTATGATCAGCCACGTGATCAGTGCATGAGTGCCACGTGATCAGTGCATGATATGTCACGTGACAGTGTGTGATCAGCCACGTGAACAGTGCATGTTCAGCCACGTGATCAGTGCATGATAGCCACGTGATCAGTGCATGATCAGTTACGTGAGCAGTGTATGATCAGCCACGTGATCAGTGCATGGTCAGACACGTGAACAGTGTATGATCAGCCACGTGATCAGTGCATGATATCCAAGTGATCAGTGCATGATCAATCACGTGATCAGTGTATGATCAGCCACGTGAACAGTGCATGCTCAGTCACGTGATCAGGGCCTGCTGAGCTGCGTGATTACTGTCTGCTCATCTGCTTGACAATTGCCAGCTGAGCTGCACGATTCCTGCCTGTCATCTGCTTGACAATTGCCAGCTGTGCTGCGTAATTCCTGCCTGCTCAGCTGCTTGATTATTGCCAGCTGAGCAGCATGATTCCTCACAGCTGAGTTCCATGATTATTGCCTGCTGACTTTGATTCGTGCCTACTCAGCTCTTTGTTTATTGCCTCCAGAGGCACATGATCAGTGTATGATAGCAAACATGATCAGCGCATGATCAGTCACATGATCAGCGCCATTAAGTCACGTGATCACTACATGATAGTCATGTGATCAGTCCATGCTCAGTCACGGTATCAGTGCATGATCAGCCACGTGATCAGTGCATGATCTGTCACATGATTAGTGTATGATCATCCACGTGATCAGTGCATGGGCAGTCATGTGATCAGTGCATGATATAGACGTGATCAGTGCATGATCAGTCTCGTGATCAGTGCATGATAGCCACGTGATCAGTGCATGATCAGTCACCTGATGGGTGTATGATCATTCACGTGACCTGTACATGGTAGCTACATGATCATTGCATGATCAGCCACGTGAGTAGTGCATGATAGCCACGTGATCACTGCATGATCAGTCACGTGATCAGTGCATGATCAGTCATGTGACCAGTACATGGTAGCTGCGTGATCATGCATGATCAGCCACGTGATCAGTGCATGATAGCCACGTGATCAGTGCATGATCATCCACGTGATCAGTGCATGATCAGTCACGTGATCAGTGCATGATATCCACGTGATCAGTGCATGATAGCCACGTGATCAGTGCATGATCACGTGATCAGTGCATGATCAGTCACGTGATCAGTGTGTGATCAGCCACGTGATCAGTGCATGATAGCCACGTGATCAGTGCATGATCAGCCACGTGATCAGTGCATGATCAGTCACGTGATCAGTGCATGATCAGTCACGTGATCAGTGTGATCAGCCACGTGATCAGTGCATGATCAGCCACGTGATCAGTGCATGATCAGCCACGTGATCAGTGCATGATCAGTCACGTGATCAGTGCATGATCAGTCACGTGATCAGTGCATGATCATTTACGTGATCAGTGCATGATCAGTCACGTGACCAGTATATGATAGCTTCGTGATCATTCCATGACCCACGTGATCAGTGCATGATAGCCACGTGATGTGCATGATCAGTTACGTGAGCAGTGTATGATCAGCCACGTGATCAGTGCATGAGTGCCACGTGATCAGTGCATGATATGTCACGTGACAGTGTGTGATCAGCCACGTGATCAGTGCATGATCAGCCACGTGATCAGTGCATGATAGCCACGTGATCAGTGCATGATCAGTTACGTGATCAGTGTATGATCAGCCACGTGATCAGTGCATGGTCAGACACGTGAACAGTGTATGATCAGCCACGTGATCAGTGCATGATATCCACGTGATCAGTGCATGATCAATCACGTGATCAGTGTATGATCAGCCACGTGAACAGTGCATGCTCAGTCACGTGATCAGGGCCTGCTGAGCTGCGTGATTACTGTCTGCTCATCTGCTTGACAATTGCCAGCTGAGCTGCACGATTCCTGCCTGTCATCTGCTTGACAATTGCCAGCTGTGCTGTGTAATTCCTGCCTGCTCAGCTGCTTGATTATTGCCAGCTGAGCAGCATGATTCACGTGAACAGTGCATGCTCAGTCACGTGATCAGGGCCTGCTGAGCTGCGTGATTACTGTCTGCTCATCTGCTTGACAATTGCCAGCTGAGCTGCACGATTCCTGCCTGTCATCTGCTTGACAATTGCCAGCTGTGCTGCGTAATTCCTGCCTGCTCAGCTGCTTGATTATTGCCAGCTGAGCAGCATGATTCCTCACAGCTGAGTTCCATGATTAGTGCCTGCTGACTGTTTGATTCGTGCCTACTCAGCTCTTTGTTTATTGCCTCCAGAGGCACATGATCAGTGTATGATAGCAAACATGATCAGCGCATGATCAGTCACATGATCAGCGCCATTAAGTCACGTGATCACTACATGATAGTCATGTGATCAGTCCATGCTCAGTCACGGTATCAGTGCATGATCAGCCACGTGATCAGTGCATGATCAGCCACGTGATCAGTGCATGATAGCCACGTGTGATCAGTGCATGATCAGTCACGTGATCAGTGCATGATCAGGCACGTGATCAGTGCATGATCAGTCACCTGATGGGTGTATGATCAGTCACGTGACCAGTACATGGTAGCTACATGATCATTGCATGATCAGCCACGTGAGTAGTGCATGATAGCCACGTGATCAGTGCATGATCAGTCACGTGATCAGTGCATGATCAGTCATGTGATCAGTGCATGATCAGGCACGTGATCAGTGCATGATCAGCCACGTGATCAGTGCATGATAGCCACGTGATCAGTGCATGATCAGTCACGTGATCAGTGCATGATCAGTCACGTGATCAGTGCATGATCAGCCACGTGATCAGTGCATGATCAGCCACGTGATCAGTGCATGATCAGTCACGTGATCAGTGCATGGTAGCTACGTGATCAGTGCATGATCAGCCACGTGATCAGTGCATGATAGCCACGTGATCAGTGCATGATCAGTCACGTGATCAGTGCATGATCAGTCACGTGATCAGTGCATGATCAGTCACTGATCAGTGCATGATCAATTACGTGATCAGTGCATGATCAGTCACGTGATCAGTGCATGATAGCTACGTGATCATTGCATGATCAGCCACGTGATCAGTGCATGATAGCCACGTGATCAGTGCATGATCAGTCACGTGATCAGTGCATGATCATCCACGTGATCAGTGCATGATCAGTCATGTGATCAGTGCATGATATAGACGTGATCAGTGCATGATCAGTCACGTGATCAGTGCATGATCAGCCACGTGATCAGTGCATGATAGCCACGTGATCAGTGCATGATAGCCAGTGATCAGTGCATGATCAGTCACGTGATCAGTGCATGATCAGCCACGTGATCAGTGCATGATAGCCACTGATCAGTGCATGATCAGTCACGTGATCAGTGCATGATCAGTCACGTGATCAGTGCATGATCAGCCACGTGATCAGTGCATGATCAATTACGTGATCAGTGCATGATCAGCCACGTGATCAGTGCATGATAGCCACGTGATCAGTGCATGATCAGTCACGTGATCAGTGCATGATCAGTCACGTGATCAGTGCATGATCAGCCACGTGATCAGTGCATGATCAGCCACGTGATCAGTGCATGATAGCCACGTGATCAGTGCATGATCAGTCACGTGATACGTGTGTGATCAGCCACGTGATCAGTGCATGATAGCCACGTGATCAGTGCATGATAGCCACGTGATCAGTGCATGATCAGTCACGTGATCATGCATGATCAGCCACGTGATCAGTGCATGATCAATTACGTGATCAGTGCATGATCAGTCACGTGATCAGTACATGGTTGCTACGTGATCATTGCATGATCAGCCACGTGAGCAGTGCATGATAGCCACGTGATCAGTGCATGATCAGTCACGTGATCAGTGCATGATCAGTCACGTGATCAGTGCATGATCATTTACGTGATCAGTGCATGATCAGTCACGTGACCAGTATATGGTACGTGATCATTGCATGACAGCCACGTGATCAGTGCATGATAGCCACGTGATGTGTGCATGATCAGTCACGTGATCAGTGTATGATCAGCCACGTGATCAGTGCATGATAGCCACGTGATCAGTGCATGATCAGTTACGTGAGCAGTGTATGATCAGCCACGTGATCAGTGCATGGTCAGACACGTGAACAGTGTATGATCAGCCACGTGATCAGTGCATGATATCCAAGTGATCAGTGCATGATCATCACGTGATCAGTGTATGATCAGCCACGTGAACAGTGCATGCTCAGTCACGTGATCAGGGCCTGCTGAGCTGCGTGATTACTGTCTGCTCATCTGCTTGACAATTGCCAGCTGAGCTGCACGATTCCTGCCTGTCATCTGCTTGACAATTGCCAGCTGTGCTGCGTAATTCCTGCCTGCTCAGCTGCTTGATTATTGCCAGCTGAGCAGCATGATTCCTCACAGCTGAGTTCCATGATTATTGCCTGCTGACTGTTTGATTCGTGCCTACTCAGCTCTTTGTTTATTGCCTCCAGAGGCACATGATCAGTGTATGATAGCAAACATGATCAGCGCATGATCAGTCACATGATCAGCGCCATTAAGTCACGTGATCACTACATGATAGTCATGTGATCAGTCCATGCTCAGTCACGGTATCAGTGCATGATCAGCCACGTGATCAGTGCATGATCAGCCAGGTGATCAGTGCATGATAGCCATGTGATCAGTGCATGATCAGTCACGTGATCAGTGCATGATCAGGCACGTGATCAGTGCATGATCATCACCTGATGGGTGCATGATCAGTCACGTGACCAGTACATGGTAGCTACATGATCATTGCATGATCAGCCACGTGAGTAGTGCATGATAGCCACGTGATCAGTGCATGATCAGTCACGTGATCAGTGCATGATCAGTCATGTGATCAGTGCATGATCAGGCACGTGATCAGTGCATGATCAGCCACGTGATCAGTGCATGATAGCCACGTGATCAGTGCATGATCAGTCACGTGATCAGTGCATGATCAGTCACGTGATCAGTGCATGATCAGCCACGTGATCAGTGCATGATCAGCCACGTGATCAGTGCATGATCAGCCACGTGATCAGTGCATGATCAGTCACGTGATCAGTGCATGATCAGCCACGTGATCAGTGCATGATCAGTCACGTGATCAGTGCATGATATAGACGTGATCAGTGCATGATCAGTCACGTGATCAGTGCATGATAGCCACGTGATCAGTGCATGATCAGTCACGTGATCAGTGCATGATCAGTCACGTGACCAGTACATGGTAGCTACGTGATCAGTGCATGATCAGCCACGTGATCAGTGCATGATAGCCACGTGATCAGTGCATGATCAGTCACGTGATCAGTGCATGATCAGTCACGTGATCAGTGCATGATAGCTGCGTGATCATGCATGATCAGCCACGTGATCAGTGCATGATAGCCACGTGATCAGTGCATGATCAGACATGTGATCAGTGCATGATCAGTCACGTGATCAGTGCATGATCAGCCACGTGATCAGTGCATGATCAGTTACGTGATCAGTGCATGATCAGTCACGTGATCAGTGCATGGTAGCTACGTGATCAGTGCATGATCAGCCACGTGATCAGTGCATGATAGCCACGTGATCAGTGCATGATCAGCCACGTGATCAGTGCATGATCAGTCACGTGATCAGTGCATGATCAGCCACGTGATCAGTGCATGATAGCCACGTGATCAGTGCATGCAATTACGTGATCAGTGCATGATCAGCCACGTGATCAGTGCATGATAGCCACGTGATCAGTGCATGATCAGTCACGTGATCAGTGTATGATCAGCCACGTGAACAGTGCATGCTCAGTCACGTGATCAGGGCCTGCTGAGCTGCGTGATTACTGTCTGCTCATCTGCTTGACAATTGCCAGCTGAGCTGCACGATTCCTGCCTGTCATCTGCTTGACAATTGCCAGCTGTGCTGCATAATTCCTGCCTGCTCAGCTGCTTGATTATTGCCAGCTGAGCAGCATGATTCCTCACAGCTGAGTTCCATGATTATTGCCTGACTGATTCGTGCCTACTCAGCTCTTTGTTCATTGCCTCCAGAGGCACATGATCAGTGTATGATAGAAACATGATCAGTGCATGATCAGTCACATGATCAGTGCATGATAAGCCACGTGATCAGTGCATGATCAGTCACGTGATCAGTGCATGATCAGTCATGTGATCAGTGCATGATCAGTCACGTGATCAGTGCATGATCAGCCACGTGATCAGTGCATGATAGCCACGTGATCAGTGCATGATAGCCAGTGATCAGTGCATGATCAGTCACGTGATCAGTGCATGATCAGCCACGTGATCAGTGCATGATAGCCACTGATCAGTGCATGATCAGTCACGTGATCAGTGCATGATCAGTCACGTGATCAGTGCATGATCAGCCACGTGATCAGTGCATGATCAGCCACGTGATCAGTGCATGATCAGTCACGTGATCAGTGCATGATCAGTCACGTGATCAGTGCATGATCAGTCACGTGATCAGTGCATGATCAGCCACGTGATCAGTGCATGATCAGTCACGTGATCAGTGCATGATCAGTCACGTGATCAGTGCATGATCAGCCACGTGATCAGTGCATGATCAGTCACGTGATCGTGTGTGATCAGCCACGTGATCAGTGCATGATATCAGTGCATGATAGCCACGTGATCAGTGCATGATAGCCACGTGATCAGTGCATGATCAGTCACGTGATAGTGTGTGATCAGCCACGTGATCAGTGCATGATATCCACGTGATCAGTGCATGATAGCCACGTGATCAGTGCATGATAGTCACGTGATCAGTGCATGATCAGTCACGTGATACGTGTGTGATCAGCCACGTGATCAGTGCATGATGAGCCACGTGATCAGTGCAGGATCAATTACGTGATCAGTGCATGATCAGTCACGTGACCAGTACATGGTTGCTACGTGATCGTTGCATGATCAGCCACGTGAGCAGAGCATGATAGCCACGTGATCAGTGCATGATCAGTCACGTGATCAGTACATGATCAGTCACGTGAACAGTGCATGATCATTTACGTGATCTGTGCATGATCAGTCACGTGACCAGTATATGGTAGCTACGTGATCATTCCATGACGAGCCACGTGAGCAGTGCATGATAGCCACGTGATGTGTGCATGATGAGTTACGTGAGCAGAGTATGATCAGCCACGTGATCAGTGCATGAGTGCCACGTGATCAGTGCATGATATGTCACGTGACAGGTGTGTGATCAGCCACGTGAACAGTGCATGTTCAGCCACGTGATCAGTGCATGATAGCCACGTGATCAGTGCATGATCAGTTACGTGAGCAGTGTATGATCAGCCACGTGATCAGTGCATGGTCAGACACGTGAACAGTGTATGATCAGCCACGTGATCAGTGCATGATATCCAAGTGATCAGTGCATGATCAATCACGTGATCAGTGTATGATCAGCCACGTGAACAGTGCATGCTCAGTCACGTGATCAGGGCCTGCTGAGCTGCGTGATTACTGTCTGCTCATCTGCTTGACAATTGCCAGCTGAGCTGCACGATTCCTGCCTGTCATCTGCTTGACAATTGCCAGCTGTGCTGCGTAATTCCTGCCTGCTCAGCTGCTTGATTATTGCCAGCTGAGCAGCATGATTCCTCACAGCTGAGTTCCATGATTATTGCCTGCTGACTGTTTGATTCGTGCCTACTCAGCTCTTTGTTTATTGCCTCCAGAGGCACATGATCAGTGTATGATAGCAAACATGATCAGCGCATGATCAGTCACATGATCAGCGCCATTAAGTCACGTGATCACTACATGATAGTCATGTGATCAGTCCATGCTCAGTCACGGTATCAGTGCATGATCAGCCACGTGATCAGTGCATGATCTGTCACATGATTAGTGTATGATCATCCACGTGATCAGTGCATGGGCAGTCATGTGATCAGTGCATGATATAGACGTGATCAGTGCATGATCAGTCTCGTGATCAGTGCATGATAGCCACGTGATCAGTGCATGATCAGTCACCTGATGGGTGTATGATCATTCACGTGACCTGTACATGGTAGCTACATGATCATTGCATGATCAGCCACGTGAGTAGTGCATGATAGCCACGTGATCACTGCATGATCAGTCACGTGATCAGTGCATGATCAGTCATGTGACCAGTACATGGTAGCTGCGTGATCATGCATGATCAGCCACGTGAGCAGTGCATGATAGCCACGTGATCAGTGCATGATCAGACACGTGATCAGTGCATGATCAGTCACGTGATCAGTGCATGATCAGCCACGTGATCAGTGCATGATCAGTCACGTGATCAGTGCATGATCAGCCACGTGATCAGTGCATGATCAGCCACGTGATCAGTGCATGATCAGTTACGTGATCAGTGCATGATCAGTCACGTGATCAGTACATGGTAGCTACGTGATCAGTGCATGATCAGCCACGTGATCAGTGCATGATAGCCACGTGATCAGTGCATGATCAGCCACGTGATCAGTGCATGATCAGTCACGTGATCAGTGCATGATCAGCCACGTGATCAGTGCATGATAGCCACGTGATCAGTGCATGACAGTTACGTGATCAGTGCATGATCAGTCACGTGATCAGTGCATGATAGCCACGTGATCAGTGCATGATCAGTCACGTGATCAGTGTGTGATCAGCCACGTGATCAGTGCATGCTCAGTCACGTGATCAGGGCCTGCTGAGCTGCGTGATTACTGTCTGCTCATGTGCTTGACAATTGCCAGCTGAGCTGTACGATTCCTGCCTGTCATCTGCTTGACAATTGCCACCTGTGCTGCATAATTCCTGCCTGCTCATCTACTTGATTATTGCCAGCTGAGCAGCATGATTTCTCAGAGCTGAGTTCCATGATTTTTGCCTACTGATTCCTGCCTACTCAGCTCTTTGTTCATTGCCTCCAGAGGCACATGATCAGTGTATGACAGAAACATGATCAGCACATGATCAGTCACATGATCAGTGCATGATAAGCCACGTGATCAGTGCATGATCAATTACGTGATCAGTGCATGATCAGTCACGTGATCAGTGCATGGTAGCCACGTGATCAGTGCATGATCAGCCACGTGATCAGTGCATGATAGCCACGTGATCAGTGCATGATCAGCCACGTGATCAGTGCATGATCAGTCACGTGATCAGTGCATGATCAGCCACGTGATCAGTGCATGATAGCCACGTGATCAGTGCATGACAGTCACGTGATCAGTGCATGATCAGTCACGTGATCAGTGCATGATCAGCCACGTGATCAGTGCATGATCAGTCACGTGATCAGTGTATGATCAGCCACGTGAACAGTGCATGCTCAGTCACGTGATCAGGGCCTGCTGAGCTGCGTGATTACTGTCTGCTCATCTGCTTGACAATTGCCAGCTGAGCTGCACGATTCCTGCCTGTCATCTGCTTGACAATTGCCAGCTGTGCTGCATAATTCCTGCCTGCTCAGCTGCTTGATTATTGCCAGCTGAGCAGCATGATTTCTCACAGCTGAGTTCCATGATTATTGCCTGACTGATTCGTGCCTACTCAGCTCTTTGTTCATTGCCTCCAGAGGCACATGATCAGTGTATGACAGAAACATGATCAGTGCATGATCAGTCACATGATCAGTGCATGATAAGCCACGTGATCAGTGCATGATCAGTCACGTGATCAGTGCATGATCAGTCACGTGATCAGTGCATGATCAGTCACGTGATCAGTGCATGATCAGCCACGTGATCAGTGCATGATAGCCACGTGATCAGTGCATGATAGCCAGTGATCAGTGCATGATCAGTCACGTGATCAGTGCATGATCAGCCACGTGATCAGTGCATGATAGCCACTGATCAGTGCATGATCAGTCACGTGATCAGTGCATGATCAGTCACGTGATCAGTGCATGATCAGCCACGTGATCAGTGCATGATCAGCCACGTGATCAGTGCATGATCAGTCACGTGATCAGTGCATGATCAGTCACGTGATCAGTGCATGATCAGTCACGTGATCAGTGCATGATCAGCCACGTGATCAGTGCATGATCAGTCACGTGATCAGTGCATGATCAGTCACGTGATCAGTGCATGATCAGCCACGTGATCAGTGCATGATCAGTCACGTGATCGTGTGTGATCAGCCACGTGATCAGTGCATGATATCAGTGCATGATAGCCACGTGATCAGTGCATGATAGCCACGTGATCAGTGCATGATCAGTCACGTGATAGTGTGTGATCAGCCACGTGATCAGTGCATGATATCCACGTGATCAGTGCATGATAGCCACGTGATCAGTGCATGATAGTCACGTGATCAGTGCATGATCAGTCACGTGATCGTGTGTGATCAGCCACGTGATCAGTGCATGATGAGCCACGTGATCAGTGCAGGATCAATTACGTGATCAGTGCATGATCAGTCACGTGACCAGTACATGGTTGCTACGTGATCGTTGCATGATCAGCCACGTGAGCAGAGCATGATAGCCACGTGATCAGTGCATGATCAGTCACGTGATCAGTACATGATCAGTCACGTGAACAGTGCATGATCATTTACGTGATCTGTGCATGATCAGTCACGTGACCAGTATATGGTAGCTACGTGATCATTCCATGACGAGCCACGTGAGCAGTGCATGATAGCCACGTGATGTGTGCATGATGAGTTACGTGAGCAGAGTATGATCAGCCACGTGATCAGTGCATGAGTGCCACGTGATCAGTGCATGATATGTCACGTGACAGGTGTGTGATCAGCCACGTGAACAGTGCATGTTCAGCCACGTGATCAGTGCATGATAGCCACGTGATCAGTGCATGATCAGTTACGTGAGCAGTGTATGATCAGCCACGTGATCAGTGCATGGTCAGACACGTGAACAGTGTATGATCAGCCACGTGATCAGTGCATGATATCCAAGTGATCAGTGCATGATCAATCACGTGATCAGTGTATGATCAGCCACGTGAACAGTGCATGCTCAGTCACGTGATCAGGGCCTGCTGAGCTGCGTGATTACTGTCTGCTCATCTGCTTGACAATTGCCAGCTGAGCTGCACGATTCCTGCCTGTCATCTGCTTGACAATTGCCAGCTGTGCTGCGTAATTCCTGCCTGCTCAGCTGCTTGATTATTGCCAGCTGAGCAGCATGATTCCTCACAGCTGAGTTCCATGATTATTGCCTGCTGACTGTTTGATTCGTGCCTACTCAGCTCTTTGTTTATTGCCTCCAGAGGCACATGATCAGTGTATGATAGCAAACATGATCAGCGCATGATCAGTCACATGATCAGCGCCATTAAGTCACGTGATCACTACATGATAGTCATGTGATCAGTCCATGCTCAGTCACGGTATCAGTGCATGATCAGCCACGTGATCAGTGCATGATCTGTCACATGATTAGTGTATGATCATCCACGTGATCAGTGCATGGGCAGTCATGTGATCAGTGCATGATATAGACGTGATCAGTGCATGATCAGTCTCGTGATCAGTGCATGATAGCCACGTGATCAGTGCATGATCAGTCACCTGATGGGTGTATGATCATTCACGTGACCTGTACATGGTAGCTACATGATCATTGCATGATCAGCCACGTGAGTAGTGCATGATAGCCACGTGATCACTGCATGATCAGTCACGTGATCAGTGCATGATCAGTCATGTGACCAGTACATGGTAGCTGCGTGATCATGCATGATCAGCCACGTGAGCAGTGCATGATAGCCACGTGATCAGTGCATGATCAGACACGTGATCAGTGCATGATCAGTCACGTGATCAGTGCATGATCAGCCACGTGATCAGTGCATGATCAGTCACGTGATCAGTGCATGATCAGCCACGTGATCAGTGCATGATCAGCCACGTGATCAGTGCATGATCAGTTACGTGATCAGTGCATGATCAGTCACGTGATCAGTGCATGGTAGCTACGTGATCAGTGCATGATCAGCCACGTGATCAGTGCATGATAGCCACGTGATCAGTGCATGATCAGCCACGTGATCAGTGCATGATCAGTCACGTGATCAGTGCATGATCAGCCACGTGATCAGTGCATGATAGCCACGTGATCAGTGCATGACAGCCACGTGATCAGTGCATGATCAGTCACGTGATCAGTGCATGATAGCCACGTGATCAGTGCATGATCAGTCACGTGATCAGTGTGTGATCAGCCACGTGATCAGTGCATGCTCAGTCACGTGATCAGGGCCTGCTGAGCTGCGTGATTACTGTCTGCTCATCTGCTTGACAATTGCCAGCTGAGCTGCACGATTCCTGCCTGTCATCTGCTTGACAATTGCCACCTGTGCTGCATAATTCCTGCCTGCTCATCTACTTGATTATTGCCAGCTGAGCAGCATGATTTCTCAGAGCTGAGTTCCATGATTATTGCCTACTGATTCGTGCCTACTCAGCTCTTTGTTCATTGCCTCCAGAGGCACATGATCAGTGTATGACAGAAACATGATCAGCACATGATCAGTCACATGATCAGTGCATGATAAGCCACGTGATCAGTGCATGATCAGTTACGTGATCAGTGCATGATCAGTCACGTGATCAGTGCATGGTAGCCACGTGATCAGTGCATGATCAGCCACGTGATCAGTGCATGATAGCCACGTGATCAGTGCATGATCAGCCACGTGATCAGTGCATGATCAGTCACGTGATCAGTGCATGATCAGCCACGTGATCAGTGCATGATAGCCACGTGATCAGTGCATGACAGTCACGTGATCAGTGCATGATCAGCCACGTGATCAGTGCATGATAGCCACGTGATCAGTGCATGATCAGTCACGTGATCAGTGTATGATCAGCCACGTGAACAGTGCATGCTCAGTCACGTGATCAGGGCCTGCTGAGCTGCGTGATTACTGTCTGCTCATCTGCTTGACAATTGCCAGCTGAGCTGCACGATTCCTGCCTGTCATCTGCTTGACAATTGCCAGCTGTGCTGCATAATTCCTGCCTGCTCAGCTGCTTGATTATTGCCAGCTGAGCAGCATGATTCCTCACAGCTGAGTTCCATGATTATTGCCTGACTGATTCGTGCCTACTCAGCTCTTTGTTCATTGCCTCCAGAGGCACATGATCAGTGTATGATACAAAACATGATCAGCACATGATCAGTCACATGATCAGTGCATGATAAGCCACGTGATCAGTGCATGATCAGTCACGTGATCAGTGCATGATCAGTCACGTGATCAGTGCATGATCAGTCACGTGATCAGTGCATGATCAGCCACGTGATCAGTGCATGATAGCCACGTGATCAGTGCATGATAGCCAGTGATCAGTGCATGATCAGTCACGTGATCAGTGCATGATCAGCCACGTGATCAGTGCATGATAGCCACTGATCAGTGCATGATCAGTCACGTGATCAGTGCATGATCAGTCACGTGATCAGTGCATGATCAGCCACGTGATCAGTGCATGATCAGTCACGTGATCAGTGCATGATCAGTCACGTGATCAGTGCATGATCAGTCACGTGATCAGTGCATGATCAGTCACGTGATCAGTGCATGATCAGCCACGTGATCAGTGCATGATCAGTCACGTGATCAGTGCATGATCAGTCACGTGATCAGTGCATGATCAGCCACGTGATCAGTGCATGATCAGTCACGTGATCGTGCATGATCAGCCACGTGATCAGTGCATGATATCAGTGCATGATAGCCACGTGATCAGTGCATGATAGCCACGTGATCAGTGCATGATCAGTCACGTGATAGTGTGTGATCAGCCACGTGATCAGTGCATGATATCCACGTGATCAGTGCATGATAGCCACGTGATCAGTGCATGATAGTCACGTGATCAGTGCATGATCAGTCACGTGATACGTGTGTGATCAGCCACGTGATCAGTGCATGATGAGCCACGTGATCAGTGCAGGATCAATTACGTGATCAGTGCATGATCAGTCACGTGACCAGTACATGGTTGCTACGTGATCGTTGCATGATCAGCCACGTGAGCAGAGCATGATAGCCACGTGATCAGTGCATGATCAGTCACGTGATCAGTACATGATCAGTCACGTGAACAGTGCATGATCATTTACGTGATCTGTGCATGATCAGTCACGTGACCAGTATATGGTAGCTACGTGATCATTCCATGACGAGCCACGTGAGCAGTGCATGATAGCCACGTGATGTGTGCATGATGAGTTACGTGAGCAGAGTATGATCAGCCACGTGATCAGTGCATGAGTGCCACGTGATCAGTGCATGATATGTCACGTGACAGGTGTGTGATCAGCCACGTGAACAGTGCATGTTCAGCCACGTGATCAGTGCATGATAGCCACGTGATCAGTGCATGATCAGTTACGTGAGCAGTGTATGATCAGCCACGTGATCAGTGCATGGTCAGACACGTGAACAGTGTATGATCAGCCACGTGATCAGTGCATGATATCCAAGTGATCAGTGCATGATCAATCACGTGATCAGTGTATGATCAGCCACGTGAACAGTGCATGCTCAGTCACGTGATCAGGGCCTGCTGAGCTGCGTGATTACTGTCTGCTCATCTGCTTGACAATTGCCAGCTGAGCTGCACGATTCCTGCCTGTCATCTGCTTGACAATTGCCAGCTGTGCTGCGTAATTCCTGCCTGCTCAGCTGCTTGATTATTGCCAGCTGAGCAGCATGATTCCTCACAGCTGAGTTCCATGATTATTGCCTGCTGACTGTTTGATTCGTGCCTACTCAGCTCTTTGTTTATTGCCTCCAGAGGCACATGATCAGTGTATGATAGCAAACATGATCAGCGCATGATCAGTCACATGATCAGCGCCATTAAGTCACGTGATCACTACATGATAGTCATGTGATCAGTCCATGCTCAGTCACGGTATCAGTGCATGATCAGCCACGTGATCAGTGCATGATCTGTCACATGATTAGTGTATGATCATCCACGTGATCAGTGCATGGGCAGTCATGTGATCAGTGCATGATATAGACGTGATCAGTGCATGATCAGTCTCGTGATCAGTGCATGATAGCCACGTGATCAGTGCATGATCAGTCACCTGATGGGTGTATGATCATTCACGTGACCTGTACATGGTAGCTACATGATCATTGCATGATCAGCCACGTGAGTAGTGCATGATAGCCACGTGATCACTGCATGATCAGTCACGTGATCAGTGCATGATCAGTCATGTGACCAGTACATGGTAGCTGCGTGATCATGCATGATCAGCCACGTGAGCAGTGCATGATAGCCACGTGATCAGTGCATGATCAGACACGTGATCAGTGCATGATCAGTCACGTGATCAGTGCATGATCAGCCACGTGATCAGTGCATGATCAGTCACGTGATCAGTGCATGATCAGCCACGTGATCAGTGCATGATCAGCCACGTGATCAGTGCATGATCAATTACGTGATCAGTGCATGATCAGTCACGTGATCAGTACATGATAGCTACGTGATCAGTGCATGATCAGCCACGTGATCAGTGCATGATAGCCACGTGATCAGTGCATGATCAGCCACGTGATCAGTGCATGATCAGTCACGTGATCAGTGCATGATCAGCCACGTGATCAGTGCATGATAGCCACGTGATCAGTGCATGACAGTTACGTGATCAGTGCATGATCAGTCACGTGATCAGTGCATGATAGCCACGTGATCAGTGCATGATCAGTCACGTGATCAGTGTGTGATCAGCCACGTGAACAGTGCATGCTCAGTCACGTGATCAGGGCCTGCTGAGCTGCGTGATTACTGTCTGCTCATCTGCTTGACAATTGCCAGCTGAGCTGCACGATTCCTGCCTGTCATCTGCTTGACAATTGCCACCTGTGCTGCATAATTCCTGCCTGCTCATCTGCTTGATTATTGCCAGCTGAGCAGCATGATTTCTCAGAGCTGAGTTCCATGATTATTGCCTACTGATTCCTGCCTACTCAGCTCTTTGTTCATTGCCTCCAGAGGCACATGATCAGTGTATGACACGAAACATGATCAGCACATGATCAGTCACATGATCAGTGCATGATAAGCCACGTGATCAGTGCATGATCAGTCACGTGATCAGTGCATGATCAGTCATGTGATCAGTGCATGGTAGCTGCGTGATCAGTGCATGATCAGCCACGTGATCAGTGCATGATCAGTCACGTGATCAGTGCATGATCAGCCACGTGATCAGTGCATGATCAGTCACGTGATCAGTGCATGATAGCTACGTGATCAGTGCATGATCAGCCACGTGATCAGTGCATGATCAGCCACGTGATCAGTGCATGATCAGCCACGTGATCAGTGCATGATAGCCACGTGATCAGTGCATGATCAGCCACGTGATCAGTGCATGATCAGTCACGTGATCGTGTGTGATCAGCCACGTGATCAGTGCATGATATCCACGTGATCAGTGCATGATAGCCACGTGATCAGTGCATGATCAGTCACGTGATCAGTGCATGATCAGTCACGTGATACAGTGTGATCAGCCACGTGATCAGTGCATGATCAGCCACGTGATCAGTGCATGATCAGCCACGTGATCAGTGCATGATCAGTCACGTGATCAGTGCATGATCAGTCACGTGATCAGTGCATGATCATTTACGTGATCAGTGCATGATCAGTCACGTGACCAGTATATGATAGCTTCATGATCATTGCATGACAGCCACGTGATCAGTGCATGATAGCCACGTGATGTGTGCATGATCAGTTACGTGAGCAGAGTATGATCAGCCACGTGATCAGTGCATGAGTGCCACGTGATCAGTGCATGATAGTCACGTGACAGTGTGTGATCAGCCACGTGATCAGTGCATGATCAGCCACGTGATCAGTGCATGATAGCCACGTGATCAGTGCATGATCAGTTACGTGATCAGTGCATGATCAGCCACGTGATCAGTGCATGGTCAGACACGTGATCAGTGTATGATCAGCCACGTGATCAGTGCATGATATCCACGTGATCAGTGCATGATCAGTCACGTGATCAGTGTATGATCAGCCACGTGAACAGTGCATGCTCAGTCACGTGATCAGTGCATGATGAGCTGCGTGATTACTGTCTGCTCATCTGCTTGACAATTGCCAGCTGAGCTGCACGATTCCTGCCTGTCATCTGCTTGACAATTGCCAGCTGTGCTGTGTAATTCCTGCCTGATCAGCTGCTTGATTATTGCCAGCTGAGCAGCATGATTCACGTGATAGTGCATGCTCAGTCACGTGATCAGGGCCTGCTGAGCTGCGTGATTACTGTCTGCTCATCTGCTTGACAATTGCCAGCTGAGCTGCACGATTCCTGCCTGTCATCTGCTTGACAATTGCCAGCTGTGCTGCGTAATTCCTGCCTGCTCAGCTGCTTGATTATTGCCAGCTGAGCAGCATGATTCCTCACAGCTGAGTTCCATGATTATTGCCTGCTGACTGTTTGATTCGTGCCTACTCAGCTCTTTGTTTATTGCCTCCAGAGGCACATGATCAGTGTATGATAGCAAACATGATCAGTGCATGATCAGTCACATGATCAGCGCCATTAAGTCACGTGATCACTACATGATAGTCATGTGATCAGTCCATGCAGTCACGGTATCAGTGCATGATCAGCCACGTGATCAGTGCATGATCAGCCACGTGATCAGTGCATGATAGCCATGTGATCAGTGCATGATCAGTCACGTGATCAGTGCATGATCAGCCACGTGATCAGTGCATGATCAGTCACCTGATGGGTGATCAGTCACGTGACCAGTACATGGTAGCTACATGATCATTGCATGATCAGCCACGTGAGTAGTGCATGATAGCCACGTGATCAGTGCATGATCAGTCACGTGATCAGTGCATGATCAGTCATGTGATCAGTGCATGATCAGGCACGTGATCAGTGCATGATCAGCCACGTGATCAGTGCATGATAGCCACGTGATCAGTGCATGATCAGTCACGTGATCAGTGCATGATCAGTCACGTGATCAGTGCATGATCAGCCACGTGATCAGTGCATGATCAGCCACGTGATCAGTGCATGATCAGTCACGTGATCAGTGCATGATAGCTACGTGATCAGTGCATGATCAGCCACGTGATCAGTGCATGATAGCCACGTGATCAGTGCATGATCAGTCACGTGATCAGTGCATGATCAGTCACGTGATCAGTGCATGATCAGTCACGTGATCAGTGCATGATCAATTACGTGATCAGTGCATGATCAGTCACGTGATCAGTGCATGGTAGCTACGTGATCATTGCATGATCAGCCACGTGATCAGTGCATGATAGCCACGTGATCAGTGCATGATCAGTCACGTGATCAGTGCATGATCATCCACGTGATCAGTGCATGATCAGTCACGTGATCAGTGCATGATATAGACGTGATCAGTGCATGATCAGTCACGTGATCAGTGTGATCAGCCACGTGATCAGTGCATGATAGCCACGTGATCAGTGCATGATAGCCAGTGATCAGTGCATGATCAGTCACGTGATCAGTGCATGATCAGCCACGTGATCAGTGCATGATAGCCACGTGATCAGTGCATGATCAGTCACGTGATCAGTGCATGATCAGTCACGTGATCAGTGCATGATCAGCCACGTGATCAGTGCATGATCAGTCGTGATCAGTGCATGATCAGCCACGTGATCAGTGCATGATAGCCACGTGATCAGTGCATGATCAGTCACGTGATCAGTGCATGATCAGTCACGTGATCAGTGCATGATCAGCCACGTGATCAGTGCATGATAGCCACGTGATCAGTGCATGATAGCCACGTGATCAGTGCATGATCAGTCACGTGATAGTGTGTGATCAGCCACGTGATCAGTGCATGATAGCCACGTGATCAGTGCATGATAGCCACGTGATCAGTGCATGATCAGTCACGTGATCATGTGTGATCAGCCACGTGATCAGTGCATGATCAATTACGTGATCAGTGCATGATCAGTCACGTGACCAGTACATGGTTGCTACGTGATCATTGCATGATCAGCCACGTGAGCAGTGCATGATAGCCACGTGATCAGTGCATGATCAGTCACGTGATCAGTGCATGATCAGTCACGTGATCAGTGCATGATCATTTACGTGATCAGTGCATGATCAGTCACGTGACCAGTATATGGTAGCTACGTGATCATTGCATGACAGCCACGTGATCAGTGCATGATAGCCACGTGATGTGTGCATGATCAGTCACGTGAGCAGTGCATGATCAGCCACGTGATCAGTGCATGATAGCCACGTGATCAGTGCATGATCAGTTACGTGAGCAGTGTATGATCAGCCACGTGATCAGTGCATGGTCAGACACGTGAACAGTGTATGATCAGCCACGTGATCAGTGCATGATATCCAAGTGATCAGTGCATGATCATCACGTGATCAGTGTATGATCAGCCACGTGAACAGTGCATGCTCAGTCACGTGATCAGGGCCTGCTGAGCTGCGTGATTACTGTCTGCTCATCTGCTTGACAATTGCCAGCTGAGCTGCACGATTCCTGCCTGTCATCTGCTTGACAATTGCCAGCTGTGCTGCGTAATTCCTGCCTGCTCAGCTGCTTGATTATTGCCAGCTGAGCAGCATGATTCCTCACAGCTGAGTTCCATGATTATTGCCTGCTGACTGTTTGATTCGTGCCTACTCAGCTCTTTGTTTATTGCCTCCAGAGGCACATGATCAGTGTATGATAGCAAACATGATCAGCGCATGATCAGTCACATGATCAGCGCCATTAAGTCACGTGATCAGTACATGATAGTCATGTGATCAGTCCATGCTCAGTCACGGTATCAGTGCATGATCAGCCACGTGATCAGTGCATGATCAGCCAGGTGATCAGTGCATGATAGCTATGTGATCAGTGCATGATCAGTCACGTGATCAGTGCATGATCAGGCACGTGATCAGTGCATGATCATCACCTGATGGGTGTATGATCAGTCACGTGACCAGTACATGGTAGCTACATGATCATTGCATGATCAGCCACGTGAGTAGTGCATGATAGCCACGTGATCAGTGCATGATCAGTCACGTGATCAGTGCATGATCAGTCATGTGATCAGTGCATGATCAGTCACGTGATCAGTGCATGATCAGCCACGTGATCAGTGCATGATCAGCCACGTGATCAGTGCATGATCAGTCACGTGATCAGTGCATGATAGCCACGTGATCAGTGCATGATCAGCCACGTGATCAGTGCATGATAGCCACGTGATCAGTGCATGATCAGCCACGTGATCAGTGCATGATCAGTCACGTGATCAGTGCATGATCAGCCACGTGATCAGTGCATGATAGCCACGTGATCAGTGCATGATCATTACGTGATCAGTGCATGATCAGTCACGTGATCAGTGCATGATAGCCACGTGATCAGTGCATGATCAGTCACGTGATCAGTGTATGATCAGCCACGTGAACAGTGCATGCTCAGTCACGTGATCAGGGCCTGCTGAGCTGCGTGATTACTGTCTGCTCATCTGCTTGACAATTGCCAGCTGAGCTGCACGATTCCTGCCTGTCATCTGCTTGACAATTGCCACCTGTGCTGCATAATTCCTGCCTGCTCATCTGCTTGATTATTGCCAGCTGAGCAGCATGATTTCTCAGAGCTGAGTTCCATGATTATTGCCTACTGATTCCCTACTCAGCTCTTTGTTCATTGCCTCCAGAGGCACATGATCAGTGTATGACAGAAACATGATCAGCACATGATCAGTCACATGATCAGTGCATGATAAGCCACGTGATCAGTGCATGATCAGTTACGTGATCAGTGCATGATCAGTCACGTGATCAGTGCATGATCAGTCACGTGATCAGTGCATGATCAGCCACGTGATCAGTGCATGATAGCCACGTGATCAGTGCATGATAGCCACGTGATCAGTGCATGATCAGTCACGTGATCAGTGCATGATCAGCCACGTGATCAGTGCATGATAGCCACTGATCAGTGCATGATCAGTCACGTGATCAGTGCATGATCAGTCACGTGATCAGTGCATGATCAGCCACGTGATCAGTGCATGATCAGCCACGTGATCAGTGCATGATCAGTCACGTGATCAGTGCATGATCAGTCACGTGATCAGTGCATGATCAGTCACGTGATCAGTGCATGATCAGCCACGTGATCAGTGCATGATCAGTCACGTGATCAGTGCATGATCAGTCACGTGATCAGTGCATGATCAGCCACGTGATCAGTGCATGATCAGTCACGTGATCGTGTGCATGATCAGCCACGTGATCAGTGCATGATATCAGTGCATGATAGCCACGTGATCAGTGCATGATAGCCACGTGATCAGTGCATGATCAGTCACGTGATCAGTGCATGATCAGCCACGTGATCAGTGCATGATATCCACGTGATCAGTGCATGATAGCCACGTGATCAGTGCATGATAGTCACGTGATCAGTGCATGATCAGTCACGTGATCAGTGTGTGATCAGCCACGTGATCAGTGCATGATCAGCCACGTGATCAGTGCATGATCAATTACGTGATCAGTGCATGATCAGTCACGTGACAGTACATGGTTCCTACGTGATCAGTTGCATGATCAGCCACGTGATCAGTGCATGATAGCCACGTGATCAGTGCATGATCAGTCACGTGATCAGTGCATGATCAGTCACGTGATCAGTGCATGATCAGTTACGTGATCAGTGCATGATCAGTCACGTGATCAGTGCATGGTAGCTACGTGATCATTGCATGACAGCCACGTGATCAGTGCATGATAGCCACGTGATCAGTGCATGATCAGTCACGTGATCAGTGTATGATCAGCCACGTGATCAGTGCATGAGTGCCACGTGATCAGTGCATGATAGTCACGTGACAGTGTGTGATCAGCCACGTGATCAGTGCATGATCAGCCACGTGATCAGTGCATGATAGCCACGTGATCAGTGCATGATCAGTACGTGATCAGTGCATGATCAGCCACGTGATCAGTGCATGATCAGACACGTGATCAGTGCATGATCAGCCACGTGATCAGTGCATGATATCCACGTGATCAGTGCATGATCAGTCACGTGATCAGTGCATGATCAGCCACGTGATCAGTGCATGATCAGCCACGTGATCAGTGCATGATCAGTCACGTGATCAGTGCATGATCATCCACGTGATCAGTGCATGATCAGTCACGTGATCAGTGCATGATATAGACGTGATCAGTGCATGATCAGTCACGTGATCAGTGCATGATAGCCACGTGATCAGTGCATGATCAGTCACGTGATCAGTGCATGATCAGTCACGTGATCAGTGCATGATCAGCCACGTGATCAGTGCATGATCAGCCACGTGATCAGTGCATGATCAGTTACGTGATCAGTGCATGATCAGTCACGTGATCAGTGCATGATAGCACGTGATCAGTGCATGATCAGCCACGTGATCAGTGCATGATAGCCACGTGATCAGTGCATGATCAGCACGTGATCAGTGTATGATCAGCCACGTGAACAGTGCATGCTCAGTCACGTGATCAGGGCCTGCTGAGCTGCGTGATTACTGTCTGCTCATCTGCTTGACAATTGCCAGCTGAGCTGCGTAATTCCTGCCTGCTCAGCTGCTTGATTATTGCCAGCTGAGCAGCATGATTCCTCACACCTGAGTTCCATGATTATTGCCTGCTGACTGTTTGATTCGTGCCTACTCAGCTCTTTGTTTATTGCCTCCAGAGGCACATGATCAGTGTATGATAGCAAACATGATCAGTGCATGATCAGTCACATGATCAGCGCCATTAAGTCACGTGATCACTACATGATAGTCATGTGATCAGTCCATGCTCAGTCACGGTATCAGTGCATGATCAGCCACGTGATCAGTGCATGATCTGTCACATGATCAGTGTATGATCATCCACGTGATCAGTGCATGGGCAGTCATGTGATCAGTGCATGATTAGACGTGATCAGTGCATGATCAGTACGTGATCAGTGCATGATAGCCACGTGATCAGTGCATGATCAGTCACCTGATGGGTGTATGATCATTCACGTGACCAGTACATGGTAGCTACATGATCAGTGCATGATCAGCCACGTGATCAGTGCATGATAGCCACGTGATCAGTGCATGATCAGTCACGTGATCAGTGCATGATCAGTCACGTGATCAGTACATGGTAGCTGCGTGATCATGCATGATCAGCCACGTGATCAGTGCATGATAGCCACGTGATCAGTGCATGATCAGTCACGTGATCAGTGCATGATCAGTCACGTGATCAGTGCATGATCAGCCACGTGATCAGTGCATGATCAGCCACGTGATCAGTGCATGATCAGTTACGTGATCAGTGCATGATCAGTCACGTGATCAGTGCATGATAGCTACGTGATCAGTGCATGATCAGCCACGTGATCAGTGCATGATAGCCACGTGATCAGTGCATGATCAGCCACGTGATCAGTGCATGATCAGTCACGTGATCAGTGCATGATCAGCCACGTGATCAGTGCATGATAGCCACGTGATCAGTGCATGACAGCCACGTGATCAGTGCATGATCAGTCACGTGATCAGTGCATGATAGCCACGTGATCAGTGCATGATCAGTCACGTGATCAGTGTATGATCAGCCACGTGAACAGTGCATGCTCAGTCACGTGATCAGGGCCTGCTGAGCTGCGTGATTACTGTCTGCTCATCTGCTTGACAATTGCCAGCTGAGCTGCACGATTCCTGCCTGTCATCTGCTTGACAATTGCCACCTGTGCTGCATAATTCCTGCCTGCTCATCTGCTTGATTATTGCCAGCTGAGCAGCATGATTTCTCAGAGCTGAGTTCCATGATTATTGCCTACTGATTCGTGCCTACTCAGCTCTTTGTTCATTGCCTCCAGAGGCACATGATCAGTGTATGACAGAAACATGATCAGCACATGATCAGTCACATGATCAGTGCATGATAAGCCACGTGATCAGTGCATGATCAGTTACGTGATCAGTGCATGATCAGTCACGTGATCAGTGCATGGTAGCTGCGTGATCAGTGCATGATCAGCCACGTGATCAGTGCATGATCAGTCACGTGATCAGTGCATGATCAGCCACGTGATCAGTGCATGATCAGTCACGTGATCAGTGCATGATAGCCACGTGATCAGTGCATGATCAGCCACGTGATCAGTGCATGATAGCCACGTGATCAGTGCATGATCAGTCACGTGATCAGTGCATGATCAGTCACGTGATCAGTGCATGATCAGTCACTGATCAGTGCATGATCAGTCACGTGATCAGTGCATGATCAGTCACGTGATCAGTGCATGATAGCTACGTGATCAGTGCATGATCAGCCACGTGATCAGTGCATGATAGCCACGTGATCAGTGCATGATCAGTCACGTGATCAGTGCATGATCATCCACGTGATCAGTGCATGATCAGTCACGTGATCAGTGCATGATATAGACGTGATCAGTGCATGATCAGTCACGTGATCAGTGCATGATCAGCCACGTGATCAGTGCATGATAGCCACGTGATCAGTGCATGATAGCCAGTGATCAGTGCATGATCAGTCACGTGATCAGTGCATGATCAGCCACGTGATCAGTGCATGATAGCCACGTGATCAGTGCATGATCAGTCACGTGATCAGTGCATGATCAGTCACGTGATCAGTGCATGATCAGCCACGTGATCAGTGCATGATCAGTCACGTGATCAGTGCATGATCAGTCACGTGATCAGTGCATGATCAGCCACGTGATCAGTGCATGATCAGTCACGTGATCAGTGCATGATCAGTCACGTGATCAGTGCATGATCAGCCACGTGATCAGTGCATGATCAGTCACGTGATCAGTGCATGATCAGCCACGTGATCAGTGCATGATATCAGTGCATGATAGCCACGTGATCAGTGCATGATAGCCACGTGATCAGTGCATGATCAGTCACGTGATCAGTGCATGATCAGTCACGTGATCAGTGCATGATCAGCCACGTGATCAGTGCATGATCAGTCACGTGATACGTGTGTGATCAGCCACGTGATCAGTGCATGTTATCCACGTGATCAGTGCAGGATAGCCACGTGATCAGTGCATGATAGTCACGTGATCAGTGCATGATCAGTCACGTGATACGTGTGTGATCAGCCACGTGATCAGTGCATGATGAGCCACGTGATCAGTGCATGATCAATTACGTGATCAGTGCATGATCAGTCACGTGACCAGTACATGGTTGCTACGTGATCGTTGCATGATCAGCCACGTGAGCAGAGCATGATAGCCACGTGATCAGTGCATGATCAGTCACGTGATCAGTACATGATCAGTCACGTGAACAGTGCATGATCATTTACGTGATCTGTGCATGATCAGTCACGTGACCAGTATATGGTAGCTACGTGATCATTCCATGACGAGCCACGTGAGCAGTGCATGATAGCCACGTGATGTGTGCATGATGAGTTACGTGAGCAGAGTATGATCAGCCACGTGATCAGTGCATGAGTGCCACGTGATCAGTGCATGATATGTCACGTGACAGGTGTGTGATCAGCCACGTGAACAGTGCATGTTCAGCCACGTGATCAGTGCATGATAGCCACGTGATCAGTGCATGATCAGTTACGTGAGCAGTGTATGATCAGCCACGTGATCAGTGCATGGTCAGACACGTGAACAGTGTATGATCAGCCACGTGATCAGTGCATGATATCCAAGTGATCAGTGCATGATCAATCACGTGATCAGTGTATGATCAGCCACGTGAACAGTGCATGCTCAGTCACGTGATCAGGGCCTGCTGAGCTGCGTGATTACTGTCTGCTCATCTGCTTGACAATTGCCAGCTGAGCTGCACGATTCCTGCCTGTCATCTGCTTGACAATTGCCAGCTGTGCTGCGTAATTCCTGCCTGCTCAGCTGCTTGATTATTGCCAGCTGAGCAGCATGATTCCTCACAGCTGAGTTCCATGATTATTGCCTGCTGACTGTTTGATTCGTGCCTACTCAGCTCTTTGTTTATTGCCTCCAGAGGCACATGATCAGTGTATGATAGCAAACATGATCAGCGCATGATCAGTCACATGATCAGCGCCATTAAGTCACGTGATCACTACATGATAGTCATGTGATCAGTCCATGCTCAGTCACGGTATCAGTGCATGATCAGCCACGTGATCAGTGCATGATCTGTCACATGATTAGTGTATGATCATCCACGTGATCAGTGCATGGGCAGTCATGTGATCAGTGCATGATATAGACGTGATCAGTGCATGATCAGTCTCGTGATCAGTGCATGATAGCCACGTGATCAGTGCATGATCAGTCACCTGATGGGTGTATGATCATTCACGTGACCTGTACATGGTAGCTACATGATCATTGCATGATCAGCCACGTGAGTAGTGCATGATAGCCACGTGATCACTGCATGATCAGTCACGTGATCAGTGCATGATCAGTCATGTGACCAGTACATGGTAGCTGCGTGATCATGCATGATCAGCCACGTGAGCAGTGCATGATAGCCACGTGATCAGTGCATGATCAGACACGTGATCAGTGCATGATCAGTCACGTGATCAGTGCATGATCAGCCACGTGATCAGTGCATGATCAGTCACGTGATCAGTGCATGATCAGCCACGTGATCAGTGCATGATCAGCCACGTGATCAGTGCATGATCAATTACGTGATCAGTGCATGATCAGTCACGTGATCAGTACATGATAGCTACGTGATCAGTGCATGATCAGCCACGTGATCAGTGCATGATAGCCACGTGATCAGTGCATGATCAGTCACGTGATCAGTGCATGATCAGTCACGTGATCAGTGCATGATCAGCCACGTGATCAGTGCATGATAGCCACGTGATCAGTGCATGACAGTCACGTGATCAGTGCATGATCAGTCACGTGATCAGTGCATGATAGCCACGTGATCAGTGCATGATCAGTCACGTGATCAGTGCATGATCAGTCACGTGATCAGTGCATGATCAGACGTGATCAGTGCATGATCAGTCACGTGATCAGTGCATGATAGCCACGTGATCAGTGCATGATCAGTCACGTGATCAGTGCATGATCAGTCACGTGATCAGTGCATGATAGCCACGTGATCAGTGCATGATCAGCCACGTGATCAGTGCATGATAGCCACGTGATCAGTGCATGATCAGCCACGTGATCAGTGCATGATCAGTCACGTGATCAGTGCATGATCAGCCACGTGATCAGTGCATGATCAATTACGTGATCAGTGCATGATCAGTCACGTGACCAGTGCATGGTAGCTGCGTGATCAGTGCATGATCAGCCACGTGATCAGTGCATGATAGCCACGTGATCAGTGCATGATCAGTCACGTGATCAGTGCATGATCAGCCACGTGATCAGTGCATGATGCCACGTGATCAGTGCATGATCAGTCACGTGACAGTGTGTGATCAGCCACGTGATCAGTGCATGATCAGCCACGTGATCAGTGCATGATCAGTCACGTGATCAGTGCATGATCAGCCACGTGATCAGTGCATGATCAGTCACGTGATCAGTGCATGATCAGTCACGTGATCAGTGCATGATATCTGCGTGATCAGTGCATGATCAGCCACGTGATCAGTGCATGATAGCCACGTGATCAGTGCATGATCAGTCACGTGATCAGTGCATGATCAGTCACGTGATCAGTGCATGATCAGCCACGTGATCAGTGCATGATCAATTACGTGATCAGTGCATGATCAGTCACGTGATCAGTGCATGATAGCTACGTGATCAGTGCATGATCAGCCACGTGATCAGTGCATGATAGCCACGTGATCAGTGCATGATCAGTCACGTGATCAGTGTGTGATCAGCCACGTGATCAGTGCATGATATCCACGTGATCAGTGCATGATAGCCACGTGATCAGTGCATGATAGCCACGTGATCAGTGCATGATCAGTCACGTGATCAGTGCATGATCAGCCACGTGATCAGTGCATGATCAGTCAGTGATCAGTGCATGATCAATTACGTGATCAGTGCATGATCAGTCACGTGATCAGTACATGGTAGCTACGTGATCAGTGCATGATCAGCCACGTGATCAGTGCATGATAGCCACGTGATCAGTGCATGATCAGTCACGTGATCAGTGCATGATCATCACGTGATCAGTGCATGATCAGTCACGTGACAGTATATGGTAGCTACGTGATCATTGCATGATCAGCCACGTGATCAGTGCATGATAGCCACGTGATCAGTGCATGATCAGTCACGTGATCAGTGCATGATCAGCCACGTGATCAGTGCATGAGTGCCACGTGATCAGTGCATGATCAGTCACGTGACAGTGCATGATCAGCCACGTGATCAGTGCATGATCAGCCACGTGATCAGTGCATGATCACCACGTGATCAGTGCATGATCAGCCACGTGATCAGTGCATGATAGCCACGTGATCAGTGCATGATCAGTCACGTGATCAGTGCATGATCAGTCACGTGATCAGTGCATGATCAGCCACGTGATCAGTGCATGATCAGTCACGTGATCAGTGCATGATAGCCACGTGATCAGTGCATGATCAGCCACGTGATCAGTGCATGATAGCCACGTGATCAGTGCATGATAGCCACGTGATCAGTGCATGATCAGTCACGTGATCAGTGCATGATCAGTCACGTGATCAGTGCATGATCAGTCACGTGATCAGTGCATGATCAGCCACGTGATCAGTGCATGATCAATTACGTGATCAGTGCATGATCAGTCACGTGATCAGTGCATGGTAGCTACGTGATCAGTGCATGATCAGCCACGTGATCAGTGCATGATAGCCACGTGATCAGTGCATGATCAGCCACGTGATCAGTGCATGATCAGTCACGTGATCAGTGCATGATCAGTCACGTGATCAGTGCATGATCAGTCACGTGATCAGTGCATGATCAGTCATGTGTCAGTGCATGATAGCCGTGATCAGTGCATGATCAGTCCCGTGATCAGTGCATGATCAGCCACGTGATCAGTGCATGATAGCCACGTGATCAGTGCATGATCAGTCACGTGATCAGTGCATGATAGCCACGTGATCAGTGCATGACAGTCACGTGATCAGTGCATGATCAGTCACGTGATCAGTGCATGATCAGCCACGTGATCAGTGCATGATCAGCCACGTGATCAGTGCATGATCAGCCACGTGATCAGTGCATGATCAGTCACGTGATCAGTGCATGATCAGTCACGTGACCAGTGCATGTAGCTACGTGATCAGTGCATGATCAGCCACGTGATCAGTGCATGATAGCCACGTGATCAGTGCATGATAGCCACGTGATCAGTGCATGATCAGTCACGTGATCGTGTGTGATCAGCCACGTGATCAGTGCATGATAGCCACGTGATCAGTGCATGATAGCCACGTGATCAGTGCATGATCAGTCACGTGATCAGTGCATGATCAGCCACGTGATCAGTGCATGATCAGTCACGTGATCAGTGCATGATCATTACGTGATCAGTGCATGATCAGTCACGTGACCAGTACATGGTAGCTACGTGATCAGTGCATGATCAGCCACGTGATCAGTGCATGATAGCCACGTGATCAGTGCATGATCAGTCACGTGATCAGTGCATGATCAGTCACGTGATCAGTGCATGATCAGTCACGTGATCAGTGCATGATCAGTCACGTGATCAGTGCATGGTAGCTACGTGATCATTGCATGATCAGCCACGTGATCAGTGCATGATAGCCACGTGATCAGTGCATGATCAGTCACGTGATCAGTGCATGATCAGCCACGTGATCAGTGCATGAGTGCCACGTGATCAGTGCATGATCAGTCACGTGATCAGTGCATGATCAGCCACGTGATCAGTGCATGATCAGCCACGTGATCAGTGCATGATAGCCACGTGATCAGTGCATGATCAGTCACGTGATCAGTGCATGATCAGCCACGTGATCAGTGCATGATCAGCCACGTGATCAGTGCATGATCAGTCACGTGATCAGTGCATGATCAGTTACGTGATCAGTGCATGATCAGTCACGTGATCAGTGCATGAGCCACGTGATCAGTGCATGATCAGCCACGTGATCAGTGCATGATAGCCACGTGATCAGTGCATGATCAGTCACGTGATCAGTGCATGATCAGTCACGTGATCAGTGCATGATCAGCCACGTGATCAGTGCATGATCAGCCACGTGATCAGTGCATGATCAGACACGTGATCAGTGTATGATCAGCCACGTGATCAGTGCATGATATCCAAGTGATCAGTGCATGATCAATCACGTGATCAGTGTATGATCAGCCACGTGAACAGTGCATGCTCAGTCACGTGATCAGGGCCTGCTGAGCTGCGTGATTACTGTCTGCTCATCTGCTTGACAATTGCCAGCTGAGCTGCACGATTCCTGCCTGTCATCTGCTTGACAATTGCCAGCTGTGCTGCGTAATTCCTGCCTGCTCAGCTGCTTGATTATTGCCAGCTGAGCAGCATGATTCCTCACAGCTGAGTTCCATGATTATTGCCTGCTGACTGTTTGATTCGTGCCTACTCAGCTCTTTGTTTATTGCCTCCAGAGGCACATGATCAGTGTATGATAGCAAACATGATCAGCGCATGATCAGTCACATGATCAGCGCCATTAAGTCACGTGATCACTACATGATAGTCATGTGATCAGTCCATGCTCAGTCACGGTATCAGTGCATGATCAGCCACGTGATCAGTGCATGATCTGTCACATGATTAGTGTATGATCATCCACGTGATCAGTGCATGGGCAGTCATGTGATCAGTGCATGATTAGACGTGATCAGTGCATGATCAGTCTCGTGATCAGTGCATGATAGCCACGTGATCAGTGCATGATCAGCCACGTGATCAGTGCATGATCAGTCACGTGATCAGTGCATGATCAGCCACATGATCAGTGCATGATCAGCCACGTGATCAGTGCATGATCAGTCACGTGACCAGTACATGGTAGCTGCGTGATCAGTGCATGATCAGCCACGTGATCAGTGCATGATAGCCACGTGATCAGTGCATGATCAGTCACGTGATCAGTGCATGATCAGTCACGTGATCAGTGCATGATCAGCCACGTGATCAGTGCATGATCAGTCACGTGATCAGTGCATGATAGCCACGTGATCAGTGCATGATCAGCCACGTGATCAGTGCATGATAGCCACGTGATCAGTGCATGATCAGTCACGTGATCAGTGCATGATCAGCCACGTGATCAGTGCATGATGCCACGTGATCAGTGCATGATCAGTCACGTGATCAGTGCATGATCAGCCACGTGATCAGTGCATGATCAGCCACGTGATCAGTGCATGATAGCCACGTGATCAGTGCATGATCAGTCACGTGATCAGTGCATGATCAGCCACGTGATCAGTGCATGATAGCCACGTGATCAGTGCATGATCAGTCACGTGATCAGTGCATGATCAGTCACGTGATCAGTGCATGATCAGCCACGTGATCAGTGCATGATCAGTCACGTGATCAGTGCATGATCAGTCACGTGATCAGTGCATGATCAGCCACGTGATCAGTGCATGATCAGTCATGTGATCAGTGCATGATAGTGCCGTGATCAGTGCATGATCAGTCCGTGATCAGTGCATGATCAGCCACGTGATCAGTGCATGATAGCCACGTGATCAGTGCATGATCAGTCACGTGATCAGTGCATGATCAGCCACGTGATCAGTGCATGATCAGCCACGTGATCAGTGCATGTCAATCACGTGATCAGTGCATGATCAGCCACGTGATCAGTGCATGATATCCAAGTGATCAGTGCATGATCAATCACGTGATCAGTGTATGATCAGCCACGTGAACAGTGCATGCTCAGTCACGTGATCAGGGCCTGCTGAGCTGCGTGATTACTGTCTGCTCATCTGCTTGACAATTGCCAGCTGAGCTGCATGATTCCTGCCTGTCATCTGCTTGACAATTGCCAGCTGTGCTGCGTAATTCCTGCCTGCTCAGCTGCTTGATTATTGCCAGCTGAGCAGCATGATTCCTCACAGCTGAGTTCCATGATTATTGCCTGCTGACTGTTTGATTCGTGCCTACTCAGCTCTTTGTTTATTGCCTCCAGAGGCACATGATCAGTGTATGATAGCAAACATGATCAGCGCATGATCAGTCACATGATCAGCGCCATTAAGTCACGTGATCACTACATGATAGTCATGTGATCAGTCCATGCTCAGTCACGGTATCAGTGCATGATCAGCCACGTGATCAGTGCATGATAGCCACGTGATCAGTGCATGATAGCCACGTGATCAGTGCATGATAGCCACGTGATCAGTGCATGATCAGCCACGTGATCAGTGCATGATAGCCACGTGATCAGTGCATGATCAGTCACGTGATCAGTGCATGACAGGCACGTGATCAGTGCATGATCAGCCACGTGATCAGTGCATGATAGCCACGTGATCAGTGCATGATCAGTCACGTGATCAGTGCATGATCAGTCACGTGACCAGTACATGGTAGCTACGTGATCATTGCATGATCAGCCACGTGAGTAGTGCATGATAGCCACGTGATCAGTGCATGATCAGTCACGTGATCAGTGCATGATCAGTCACGTGATCAGTGCATGATCAGCCACGTGATCAGTGCATGATCAGCCACGTGATCAGTGCATGATAGCCACGTGATCAGTGCATGATCAGTCACGTGATCAGTGCATGATCAGTCACGTGATCAGTGCATGATAGCCCGTGATCAGTGCATGATCAGCCACGTGATCAGTGCATGATAGCCACGTGATCAGTGCATGATCAGTCACGTGATCAGTGCATGATCAGCCACGTGATCAGTGCATGATCAGTCACGTGATCAGTGCATGATCAATTACGTGATCAGTGCATGATCAGTCACGTGATCAGTGCATGATAGCTACGTGATCAGTGCATGATCAGCCACGTGATCAGTGCATGATAGCCACGTGATCAGTGCATGATCAGCCACGTGATCAGTGCATGATCAGCCACGTGATCAGTGCATGATCAGTTACGTGATCAGTGCATGATCAGTCACGTGATCAGTGCATGTAGCTACGTGATCAGTGCATGATCAGCCACGTGATCAGTGCATGATAGCCACGTGATCAGTGCATGATCAGCCACGTGATCAGTGCATGATCAGTCACGTGATCAGTGTGTGATCAGCCACGTGATCAGTGCATGATATCCACGTGATCAGTGCATGATAGCCACGTGATCAGTGCATGATCAGTCACGTGATAGTGTGTGATCAGCCACGTGATCAGTGCATGATCAGTCACGTGATCAGTGCATGATCATTACGTGATCAGTGCATGATCAGTCACGTGACCAGTACATGGTTGCTACGTGATCATTGCATGATCAGCCACGTGATCAGTGCATGATAGCCACGTGATCAGTGCATGATCAGTCACGTGATCAGTGCATGATCAGTCACGTGATCAGTGCATGATCATTTACGTGATCAGTGCATGATCAGTCACGTGACCAGTATATGGTAGCTACGTGATCATTGCATGATCAGCCACGTGATCAGTGCATGATAGCCACGTGATCAGTGCATGATCAGTTACGTGATCAGTGTATGATCAGCCACGTGATCAGTGCATGAGTGCCACGTGATCAGTGCATGATCAGTCACGTGACAGTGTGTGATCAGCCACGTGATCAGTGCATGATCAGCCACGTGATCAGTGCATGATAGCCACGTGATCAGTGCATGATCAGTCACGTGATCAGTGCATGATCAGCCACGTGATCAGTGCATGATCAGACACGTGATCAGTGCATGATCAGCCACGTGATCAGTGCATGATATCCACGTGATCAGTGCATGATCAGTCACGTGATCAGTGCATGATCAGTCACGTGATCAGTGCATGATCAATTACGTGATCAGTGCATGATCAGTCACGTGATCAGTACATGGTAGCTACGTGATCATTGCATGATCAGCCACGTGATCAGTGCATGATAGCCACGTGATCAGTGCATGATCAGTGACATGATCAGTGCATGATCATCCACGTGATCAGTGCATGATCAGTCACGTGATCAGTGCATGATCAGACGTGATCAGTGCATGATCAGTCACGTGATCAGTGCATGATCAGCCACGTGATCAGTGCATGATAGCCACGTGATCAGTGCATGATAGCCAGTGATCAGTGCATGATCAGTCACGTGATCAGTGTATGATCAGCCACGTGATCAGTGCATGATTGCCACTGATCAGTGCATGATCAGTCACGTGATCAGTGCATGATCAGTCCACGTGATCAGTGCATGATCAGCCACGTGATCAGTGCATGATAGCCACGTGATCAGTGCATGATCAGTTACGTGAGCAGTGTATGATCAGCCACGTGATCAGTGCATGGTCAGACACGTGAACAGTGTATGATCAGCCACGTGATCAGTGCATGATATCCAAGTGATCAGTGCATGATCAATCACGTGATCAGTGTATGATCAGCCACGTGAACAGTGCATGCTCAGTCACGTGATCAGGGCCTGCTGAGCTGCGTGATTACTGTCTGCTCATCTGCTTGACAATTGCCAGCTGAGCTGCACGATTCCTGCCTGTCATCTGCTTGACAATTGCCAGCTGTGCTGCGTAATTCCTGCCTGCTCAGCTGCTTGATTATTGCCAGCTGAGCAGCATGATTCCTCACAGCTGAGTTCCATGATTATTGCCTGCTGACTGTTTGATTCGTGCCTACTCAGCTCTTTGTTTATTGCCTCCAGAGGCACATGATCAGTGTATGATAGCAAACATGATCAGCGCATGATCAGTCACATGATCAGCGCCATTAAGTCACGTGATCACTACATGATAGTCATGTGATCAGTCCATGCTCAGTCACGGTATCAGTGCATGATCAGCCACGTGATCAGTGCATGATCTGTCACATGATTAGTGTATGATCATCCACGTGATCAGTGCATGGGCAGTCATGTGATCAGTGCATGATTAGACGTGATCAGTGCATGATCAGTCTCGTGATCAGTGCATGATAGCCACGTGATCAGTGCATGATCAGCCACGTGATCAGTGCATGATCAGTCACGTGATCAGTGCATGATCAGCCACGTGATCAGTGCATGATCAATTACGTGATCAGTGCATGATCAGTCACGTGACCAGTACATGGTAGCTGCGTGATCATTGCATGATCAGCCACGTGAGCAGTGCATGATAGCCACGTGATCAGTGCATGATCAGTCACGTGATCAGTGCATGATCAGTCACGTGATCAGTGCATGATCAGCCACGTGATCAGTGCATGATCAGTCACGTGATCAGTATATGGTAGCTACGTGATCAGTGCATGATCAGCCACGTGATCAGTGCATGATAGCCACGTGATCAGTGCATGATCAGTTACGTGATCAGTGCATGATCAGCCACGTGATCAGTGCATGAGTGCCACGTGATCAGTGCATGATCAGTCACGTGATCAGTGCATGATCAGCCACGTGATCAGTGCATGATCAGCCACGTGATCAGTGCATGATAGCCACGTGATCAGTGCATGATCAGTCACGTGATCAGTGCATGATCAGCCACGTGATCAGTGCATGATAGCCACGTGATCAGTGCATGATCAGTCACGTGATCAGTGCATGATCAGTCACGTGATCAGTGCATGATCAGCCACGTGATCAGTGCATGATCAGTCACGTGATCAGTGCATGATAGCCACGTGATCAGTGCATGATCAGCCACGTGATCAGTGCATGATAGCCACGTGATCAGTGCATGATCAGCCACGTGATCAGTGCATGATCAGCCACGTGATCAGTGCATGATAGCCACGTGATCAGTGCATGATCAGTCACGTGATCAGTGCATGATAGCCACGTGATCAGTGCATGATCAGCCACGTGATCAGTGCATGATAGCCACGTGATCAGTGCATGATCAGTCACGTGATCAGTGCATGATCAGTCACGTGATCAGTACATGGTAGCTACGTGATCAGTGCATGATCAGCCACGTGATAGTGCATGATAGCCACGTGATCAGTGCATGATCAGTCACGTGATCAGTGCATGATCAGTCACGTGATCAGTGCATGATCAGGCACGTGATCAGTGCATGATCAGCCACGTGATCAGTGCATGATAGCCACGTGATCAGTGCATGATCAGTCACGTGATCAGTGCATGATCAGTCACGTGATCAGTGCATGATAGCCACGTGATCAGTGCATGATCAGCCACGTGATCAGTGCATGATAGCCACGTGATCAGTGCATGATCAGTCACGTGATCAGTGCATGATCAGCCACGTGATCAGTGCATGATCAGTCACGTGATCAGTGCATGATCAGTTACGTGATCAGTGCATGATCAGTCACGTGATCAGTGCATGATAGCCACGTGATCAGTGCATGATCAGCCACGTGATCAGTGCATGATAGCCACGTGATCAGTGCATGATCAGCCACGTGATCAGTGCATGATCAGCCACGTGATCAGTGCATGATCAGTCACGTGATCAGTGCATGATCAGTCACGTGACCAGTACATGTAGCTACGTGATCATTGCATGATCAGCCACGTGATCAGTGCATGATAGCCACGTGATCAGTGCATGATCAGCCACGTGATCAGTGCATGATCAGTCACGTGATCAGTGTGTGATCAGCCACGTGATCAGTGCATGATAGCCACGTGATCAGTGCATGATAGCCACGTGATCAGTGCATGATCAGTCACGTGATCGTGTGTGATCAGCCACGTGATCAGTGCATGATGAGCCACGTGATCAGTGCATGATCATTACGTGATCAGTGCATGATCAGTCACGTGACCAGTACATGGTTGCTACGTGATCATTGCATGATCAGCCACGTGAGCAGTGCATGATAGCCACGTGATCAGTGCATGATCAGTCACGTGATCAGTGCATGATCAGTCACGTGATCAGTGCATGATCATTTACGTGATCAGTGCATGATCAGTCACGTGACCAGTATATGGTAGCTACGTGATCATTGCATGATCAGCCACGTGAGCAGTGCATGATAGCCACGTGATCAGTGCATGATCAGTTACGTGAGCAGTGTATGATCAGCCACGTGATCAGTGCATGAGTGCCACGTGATCAGTGCATGATCAGTCACGTGACAGTGTGTGATCAGCCACGTGATCAGTGCATGATCAGCCACGTGATCAGTGCATGATAGCCACGTGATCAGTGCATGATCAGTTACGTGATCAGTGTATGATCAGCCACGTGATCAGTGCATGATCAGACACGTGATCAGTGCATGATCAGCCACGTGATCAGTGCATGATCAGCCACGTGATCAGTGCATGATCAGTCACGTGATCAGTGCATGATCAGCCACGTGATCAGTGCATGATCAGTCACGTGATCAGTGCATGATCAGTCACGTGATCAGTACATGGTAGCTCCGTGATCATTGCATGATCAGCCACGTGAGCAGTGCATGATAGCCACGTGATCAGTGCATGATCAGTCACGTGATCAGTGCATGATCATTCACGTGATCAGTGCATGATCAGCCACGTGGTCAGAGCATGATCAGTCACGTGATCAGTGCATGGTAGCTACGTGATCATTGCATGATCAGCCACGTGATCAGTGCATGATAGCCACGTGATCAGTGCATGATCAGTCACGTGATCAGTGCATGATCAGCCACGTGATCAGTGCATGAGTGCCACGTGATCAGTGCATGATCAGCCACGTGATCAGTGCATGATAGCCACGTGATCAGTGCATGATCAGTCACGTGATCAGTGCATGATCAGCCACGTGATCAGTGCATGATAGCCACGTGATCAGTGCATGATCAGTACGTGATCAGTGCATGATCAGCCACGTGATCAGTGCATGATCAGTCACGTGATCAGTGCATGATAGCTACGTGATCAGTGCATGATCAGCCACGTGATCAGTGCATGATCAGCCACGTGATCAGTGCATGATCAGCCACGTGATCAGTGCATGATCAGTCACGTGATCAGTGCATGATCAGTCACGTGATCAGTGCATGATAGCTACGTGATCAGTGCATGATCAGCCACGTGATCAGTGCATGATAGCCACGTGATCAGTGCATGATCAGCCACGTGATCAGTGCATGATCAGTCACGTGATCAGTGCATGATAGCCACGTGATCAGTGCATGATCAGCACGTGATCAGTGCATGATCAGCCACGTGATCAGTGCATGATAGCCACGTGATCAGTGCATGATCAGTCACGTGATCAGTGCATGATCAGTCACGTGATCAGTGCATGATAGCTACGTGATCAGTGCATGATCAGCCACGTGATCAGTGCATGATAGCCACGTGATCAGTGCATGATCAGCCACGTGATCAGTGCATGATCAGTCACGTGATCAGTGCATGATCAGTCACGTGATCAGTGCATGATCAGCCACGTGATCAGTGCATGATCAGTCATGTGTCAGTGCATGATAGCCCGTGATCAGTGCATGATCAGTCCCGTGATCAGTGCATGATCAGCCACGTGATCAGTGCATGATAGCCACGTGATCAGTGCATGATCAGTCACGTGATCAGTGCATGATCAGCCACGTGATCAGTGCATGACAGTTACGTGATCAGTGCATGATCAGCCACGTGATCAGTGCATGATAGCCACGTGATCAGTGCATGATCAGTCACGTGATCAGTGTATGATCAGCCACGTGAACAGTGCATGCTCAGTCACGTGATCAGGGCCTGCTGAGCTGCGTGATTACTGTCTGCTCATCTGCTTGACAATTGCCAGCTGAGCTGCACGATTCCTGCCTGTCATCTGCTTGACAATTGCCACGTGTGCTGCATAATTCCTGCCTGCTCATCTACTTGATTATTGCCAGCTGAGCAGCATGATTTCTCAGAGCTGAGTTCCATGATTATAGCCTGCTGACTGATTCGTGCCTACTCAGCTCTTTGTTCATTGCCTCCAGATGCACATGATCAGTGTGTGATCCAAACATGATCAGTGCATGATCAGTCACATGATCAGTGCATGATCAGCCACGTGATCAGTGCATGATCAGTTACGTGATCAGTGCATGATCAGTCACGTGATCAGTGCATGATCAGCCACGTGATCAGTGCATGATCAGCCACGTGATCAGTGCATGATATCCACGTGATCAGTGCATGATCAGTCACGTGATCAGTGTATGATCAGCCACGTGAACAGTGCATGCTCAGTCACGTGATCAGGGCCTGCTGAGCTGCGTGATTACTGTCTGCTCATCTGCTTGACAATTGCCAGCTGAGCTGCATGATTCCTGCCTGTCATCTGCTTGACAATTGCCAGCTGTGCTGCGTAATTCCTGCCTGCTCAGCTGCTTGATTATTGCCAGCTGAGCAGCATGATTCCTCACAGCTGAGTTCCATGATTATTGCCTGCTGACTGTTTGATTCATGCCTACTCAGCTCTTTGTTTATTGCCTCCAGAGGCACATGATCAGTGTATGATAGCAAACATGATCAGCGCATGATCAGTCACATGATCAGCGCCATTAAGTCACGTGATCACTACATGATAGTCATGTGATCAGTCCATGCTCAGTCACGGTATCAGTGCATGATCAGCCACGTGATCAGTGCATGATAGCCACGTGATCAGTGCATGATCAGCCACGTGATCAGTGCATGATCAGCCACGTGATCAGTGCATGATAGCTACGTGATCAGTGCATGATCAGTCACGTGATCAGTGCATGATCAGCCAGTGATCAGTGCATGATCAGCCACGTGATCAGTGCATGATAGCCACGTGATCAGTGCATGATCAGCCACGTGATCAGTGCATGATCAGCCACGTGATCAGTGCATGATCAGTCACGTGATCAGTGCATGATCAGTCACGTGACCAGTGCATGGTAGCTGCGTGATCAGTGCATGATCAGCCACGTGATCAGTGCATGATAGCCACGTGATCAGTGCATGATCAGTCACGTGATCAGTGCATGATCAGCCACGTGATCAGTGCATGATCACCACGTGATCAGTGCATGATAGCTGCGTGATCAGTGCATGATCAGCCACGTGATCAGTGCATGATAGCCACGTGATCAGTGCATGATCAGCCACGTGATCAGTGCATGATCAGTTACGTGATCAGTGCATGATCAGTCACGTGATCAGTGCATGATAGCTACGTGATCAGTGCATGATCAGCCACGTGATCAGTGCATGATAGCCACGTGATCAGTGCATGATAGCCACGTGATCAGTGCATGATCAGTCACGTGATCAGTGCATGATCAGCCACGTGATCAGTGCATGATCAGCCACGTGATCAGTGCATGATCAGCCACGTGATCAGTGCATGATAGCCACGTGATCAGTGCATGATCAGTCACGTGATCAGTGCATGATCAGTCACGTGATCAGTGCATGATCAGCCACGTGATCAGTGCATGATCAATCACGTGATCAGTGCATGATCAGTCACGTGATCAGTGCATGATAGCTACGTGATCAGTGCATGATCAGCCACGTGATCAGTGCATGACAGCCACGTGATCAGTATGATCAGCCACGTGATCAGTGCATGATAGCCACGTGATCAGTGCATGATCAGCCACGTGATCAGTGCATGATCAGCCACGTGATCAGTGCATGATCAGCCACGTGATCAGTGCATGATCAGTCACGTGATCAGTGCATGATCAGTCACGTGATCAGTGCATGGTAGCTACGTGATCAGTGCATGATCAGCCACGTGATCAGTGCATGATAGCCACGTGATCAGTGCATGATCAGCCACGTGATCAGTGCATGATCAGTCACGTGATCAGTGCATGATCAGTCACGTGATCAGTGCATGATCATCACGTGATCAGTGCATGTCAGTCACGTAGTCAGTGCATGATAGCACGTGATCAGTGCATGATCAGTCCCGTGATCAGTGCATGATCAGCCACGTGATCAGTGCATGATAGCCACGTGATCAGTGCATGATCAGTCACGTGATCAGTGCATGATCAGCCACGTGATCAGTGCATGATCAGCCACGTGATCAGTGCATGACAGCCACGTGATCAGTGCATGATCAGTCACGTGATCAGTGTATGATCAGCCACGTGAACAGTGCATGCTCAGTCACGTGATCAGGGCCTGCTGAGCTGCGTGATTACTGTCTGCTCATCTGCTTGACAATTGCCAGCTGAGCTGCACGATTCCTGCCTGTCATCTGCTTGACAATTGCCAGCTGTGCTGCATAATTCCTGCCTGCTCAGCTGCTTGATTATTGCCAGCTGAGCAGCATGATTTCTCACAGCTGAGTTCCATGATTATTGCCTGCTGACTGATTCCTGCCTACTCAGCTCTTTGTTCATTGCCTCCAGAGGCACATGATCAGTGTATGATACCAAACATGATCAGCGCATGATCAGTCACATGATCAGTGCATGATAAGCCACGTGATCAGTGCATGATCAGTCATGTGATCAGTGCATGATCAGTCACGTGATCAGTGCATGGTAGCTGCGTGATCAGTGCATGATCAGCCACGTGATCAGTGCATGATAGCCACGTGATCAGTGCATGATCAGTCACGTGATCAGTGCATGATCAGCCACGTGATCAGTGCATGATCAGCCACGTGATCAGTGCATGATCAGTCACGTGACAGTGCATGATCAGCCACGTGATCAGTGCATGATCAGCCACGTGATCAGTGCATGATAGCCACGTGATCAGTGCATGATCAGTCACGTGATCAGTGCATGATCAGCCACGTGATCAGTGCATGATCAGTCACGTGATCAGTGCATGATCAGCCACGTGATCAGTGCATGATAGCCACGTGATCAGTGCATGATCAGCCACGTGATCAGTGCATGATCAGTCACGTGATCAGTGCATGATCAGCCACGTGATCAGTGCATGATCAGCCACGTGATCAGTGCATGATCATTACGTGATCAGTGCATGATCAGTCACGTGATCAGTGCATGATAGCTACGTGATCAGTGCATGATCAGCCACGTGATCAGTGCATGATAGCCACGTGATCAGTGCATGATAGCCACGTGATCAGTGCATGATCAGTCACGTGATCAGTGCATGATCAGCCACGTGATCAGTGCATGATAGCCACGTGATCAGTGCATGATAGCCACGTGATCAGTGCATGATCAGTCACGTGATCAGTGTGTGATCAGCCACGTGATCAGTGCATGATGAGTCACGTGATCAGTGCATGATCATTACGTGATCAGTGCATGATCAGTCACGTGATCAGTGCATGGTTGCTACGTGATCAGTGCATGATCAGCCACGTGATCAGTGCATGATAGCCACGTGATCAGTGCATGATCAGTCACGTGATCAGTGCATGATCAGTCACGTGATCAGTGCATGATCATTTACGTGATCAGTGCATGATCAGTCACGTGACCAGTATATGGTAGCTACGTGATCAGTGCATGATCAGCCACGTGAGCAGTGCATGATAGCCACGTGATCAGTGCATGATCAGTTACGTGATCAGTGTATGATCAGCCACGTGATCAGTGCATGAGTGCCACGTGATCAGTGCATGATCAGTCACGTGACAGTGTGTGATCAGCCACGTGATCAGTGCATGATCAGCCACGTGATCAGTGCATGATAGCCACGTGATCAGTGCATGATCAGTTACGTGATCAGTGCATGATCAGCCACGTGATCAGTGCATGATCAGACACGTGATCAGTGCATGATCAGCCACGTGATCAGTGCATGATCAGCCACGTGATCAGTGCATGATCAGTCCCGTGATCAGTGCATGATCAGCCACGTGATCAGTGCATGATCAGTCACGTGACCAGTACATGGTAGCTACGTGATCATTGCATGATCAGCCACGTGAGCAGTGCATGATAGCCACGTGATCAGTGCATGATCAGTCACGTGATCAGTGCATGATCAGTCACGTGATCAGTGCATGATCAGCCACGTGATCAGTGCATGATCAGTCACGTGATCAGTATATGGTAGCTACGTGATCATTGCATGATCAGCCACGTGATCAGTGCATGATAGCCACGTGATCAGTGCATGATCAGTCACGTGATCAGTGCATGATCAGCCACGTGATCAGTGCATGAGTGCCACGTGATCAGTGCATGATCAGTCACGTGATCAGTGTGTGATCAGCCACGTGATCAGTGCATGATCAGCCACGTGATCAGTGCATGATAGCCACGTGATCAGTGCATGATCAGTCACGTGATCAGTGCATGATCAGCCACGTGATCAGTGCATGATAGCCACGTGATCAGTGCATGATCAGTCACGTGATCAGTGCATGATCAGCCACGTGATCAGTGCATGATCAGTCACGTGATCAGTGCATGATAGCCACGTGATCAGTGCATGATCAGCCACGTGATCAGTGCATGATAGCCACGTGATCAGTGCATGATCAGCCACGTGATCAGTGCATGATCAGTCACGTGATCAGTGCATGATCAGTCACGTGATCAGTGCATGATCAGTCACGTGATCAGTGCATGATAGCTACGTGATCAGTGCATGATCAGCCACGTGATCAGTGCATGATAGCCACGTGATCAGTGCATGATCAGCCACGTGATCAGTGCATGATCAGTCACGTGATCAGTGCATGATCAGTCACGTGATCAGTGCATGATCATCCACGTGATCAGTGCATGATCAGTCATGTATCAGTGCATGATAGCGCCATGATCAGTGCATGATCAGTCCCGTGATCAGTGCATGATCAGCCACGTGATCAGTGCATGATAGCCACGTGATCAGTGCATGATCAGTCACGTGATCAGTGCATGATCAGCCACGTGATCAGTGCATGACAATTACGTGATCAGTGCATGATCAGTCACGTGATCAGTGCATGATAGCCACGTGATCAGTGCATGATCAGTCACGTGATAGTGTGTGATCAGCCACGTGAACAGTGCATGATCAGTCACGTGATCAGGGCCTGCTGAGCTGCGTGATTACTGTCTGCTCATCTGCTTGACAATTGCCAGCTCAGCTGCACGATTCCTGTCATCTCCTTGACAATTGCCACGTGTGCTGCATAATTCCTGCCTGCTCATCTACTTGATTATTGCCAGCTGAGCAGCATGATTTCTCAGAGCTGAGTTCCATGATTATAGCCTGCTGACTGATTCCTGCCTACTCAGCTCTTTGTTCATTGCCTCCAGATGCACATGATCAGTGTATGATCCAAACATGATCAGCACATGATCAGTCACATGATCAGTGCATGATAAGCCACGTGATCAGTGCATGATCAATTACGTGATCAGTGCATGATCAGTCACGTGACCAGTGCATGGTAGCTACGATCAGTGCATGATCAGCCACGTGATCAGTGCATGATAGCCACGTGATCAGTGCATGATCAGTCACGTGATCAGTGCATGATCAGTCACGTGATCAGTGCATGATCAGCCACGTGATCAGTGCATGATCAGCCACGTGATCAGTGCATGATCAGTTACGTGAGCAGTGTATGATCAGCCACGTGATCAGTGCATGGTCAGACACGTGAACAGTGTATGATCAGCCACGTGATCAGTGCATGATATCCAAGTGATCAGTGCATGATCAATCACGTGATCAGTGTATGATCAGCCACGTGAACAGTGCATGCTCAGTCACGTGATCAGGGCCTGCTGAGCTGCGTGATTACTGTCTGCTCATCTGCTTGACAATTGCCAGCTGAGCTGCACGATTCCTGCCTGTCATCTGCTTGACAATTGCCAGCTGTGCTGCGTAATTCCTGCCTGCTCAGCTGCTTGATTATTGCCAGCTGAGCAGCATGATTCCTCACAGCTGAGTTCCATGATTATTGCCTGCTGACTGTTTGATTCGTGCCTACTCAGCTCTTTGTTTATTGCCTCCAGAGGCACATGATCAGTGTATGATAGCAAACATGATCAGCGCATGATCAGTCACATGATCAGCGCCATTAAGTCACGTGATCACTACATGATAGTCATGTGATCAGTCCATGCTCAGTCACGGTATCAGTGCATGATCAGCCACGTGATCAGTGCATGATAGCCACGTGATCAGTGCATGATCAGCCACGTGATCAGTGCATGATCAGTCACGTGATCAGTGCATGATAGCTACGTGATCAGTGCATGATCAGTCACGTGATCAGTGCATGATCAGTCAGTGATCAGTGTATGATCAGCCACGTGATCAGTGCATGATAGCCACGTGATCAGTGCATGATCAGCCACGTGATCAGTGCATGATCAGCCACGTGATCAGTGCATGATCAGTCACGTGATCAGTGCATGATCAGTCACGTGACCAGTACATGTAGCTGCGTGATCAGTGCATGATCAGCCACGTGATCAGTGCATGATAGCCACGTGATCAGTGCATGATCAGTCACGTGATCAGTGCATGATCAGCCACGTGATCAGTGCATGATCACATACGTGATCAGTGCATGATAGCAGCGTGATCAGTGCATGATCAGCCACGTGATCAGTGCATGATAGCCACGTGATCAGTGCATGATCAGCCACGTGATCAGTGCATGATCAATTACGTGATCAGTGCATGATCAGTCACGTGATCAGTGCATGGTAGCTACGTGATCAGTGCATGATCAGCCACGTGATCAGTGCATGATAGCCACGTGATCAGTGCATGATAGCCACGTGATCAGTGCATGATCAGTCACGTGATCAGTGCATGATCAGCCACGTGATCAGTGCATGATCAGTCACGTGATCAGTGCATGATCAATTACGTGATCAGTGCATGATCAGTCACGTGATCAGTGCATGGTAGCTACGTGATCAGTGCATGATCAGCCACGTGATCAGTGCATGATAGCCACGTGATCAGTGCATGATCAGTCACGTGATCAGTGCATGATCAGTCACGTGATCAGTGCATGATCATTTACGTGATCAGTGCATGATCAGTCACGTGACCAGTGCATGGTAGCTACGTGATCATTGCATGATCAGCCACGTGAGCAGTGCATGATAGCCACGTGATCAGTGCATGATCAGTTACGTGATCAGTGTATGATCAGCCACGTGATCAGTGCATGAGTGCCACGTGATCAGTGCATGATCAGTCACGTGACAGTGTGTGATCAGCCACGTGATCAGTGCATGATCAGCCACGTGATCAGTGCATGATAGCCACGTGATCAGTGCATGATCAGTTACGTGATCAGTGCATGATCAGCCACGTGATCAGTGCATGATCAGACACGTGATCAGTGCATGATCAGCCACGTGATCAGTGCATGATATCCACGTGATCAGTGCATGATCAGTCACGTGATCAGTGCATGATCAGTCACGTGATCAGTGCATGATCAGTCACGTGATCAGTGCATGATCAGTCACGTGATCAGTGCATGGTAGCTACGTGATCAGTGCATGATCAGCCACGTGATCAGTGCATGATAGCCACGTGATCAGTGCATGATCAGTCACATGATCAGTGTATGATCATCCACGTGATCAGTGCATGATCAGTCACGTGATCAGTGCATGATCAGACGTGATCAGTGCATGATCAGTCACGTGATCAGTGCATGATCAGCCACGTGATCAGTGCATGATCAGCCACGTGATCAGTGCATGATAGCCAGTGATCAGTGCATGATCAGTCACGTGATCAGTGCATGATCAGCCACGTGATCAGTGCATGATTGCCACGTGATCAGTGCATGATCAGTCACGTGATCAGTGCATGATAGTCACGTGATCAGTGCATGATCAGTCACGTGATCAGTGCATGATAGCCACGTGATCAGTGCATGATCAGTCACGTGATCAGTGCATGATCAGCCACGTGATCAGTGCATGATCAGTCACGTGATCAGTGCATGATCAGCCACGTGATCAGTGCATGATAGCCACGTGATCAGTGCATGATCAGTCACATGATCAGTGCATGATCATCCACGTGATCAGTGCATGATCAGTCACGTGATCAGTGCATGATCAGACGTGATCAGTGCATGATCAGTCACGTGATCAGTGCATGATCAGCCACGTGATCAGTGCATGATAGCCACGTGATCAGTGCATGATAGCCAGTGATCAGTGCATGATCAGTCACGTGATCAGTGCATGATCAGCCACGTGATCAGTGCATGATTGCCACGTGATCAGTGCATGATCAGTCACGTGATCAGTGCATGATCAGCCACGTGATCAGTGCATGATCAGCCACGTGATCAGTGCATGATCAGTTACGTGAGCAGTGTATGATCAGCCACGTGATCAGTGCATGGTCAGACACGTGAACAGTGTATGATCAGCCACGTGATCAGTGCATGATATCCAAGTGATCAGTGCATGATCAATCACGTGATCAGTGTATGATCAGCCACGTGAACAGTGCATGCTCAGTCACGTGATCAGGGCCTGCTGAGCTGCGTGATTACTGTCTGCTCATCTGCTTGACAATTGCCAGCTGAGCTGCACGATTCCTGCCTGTCATCTGCTTGACAATTGCCAGCTGTGCTGCGTAATTCCTGCCTGCTCAGCTGCTTGATTATTGCCAGCTGAGCAGCATGATTCCTCACAGCTGAGTTCCATGATTATTGCCTGCTGACTGTTTGATTCGTGCCTACTCAGCTCTTTGTTTATTGCCTCCAGAGGCACATGATCAGTGTATGATAGCAAACATGATCAGCGCATGATCAGTCACATGATCAGCGCCATTAAGTCACGTGATCACTACATGATAGTCATGTGATCAGTCCATGCTCAGTCACGGTATCAGTGCATGATCAGCCACGTGATCAGTGCATGATCTGTCACATGATTAGTGTATGATCATCCACGTGATCAGTGCATGGGCAGTCACGTGATCAGTGCATGATCAGACGTGATCAGTGCATGATCAGTCACGTGATCAGTGCATGATCAGCCACGTGATCAGTGCATGATCAGTCACGTGATCAGTGCATGATCAGCCACGTGATCAGTGCATGATAGCCACGTGATCAGTGCATGATCAGCCACGTGATCAGTGCATGATCAGTCACGTGATCAGTGCATGATCAGTCACGTGATCAGTGCATGATCAGCCACGTGATCAGTGCATGTCAGTCATGTATCAGTGCATGATAGCGCCATGATCAGTGCATGATCAGTCCCGTGATCAGTGCATGATCAGCCACGTGATCAGTGCATGATAGCCACGTGATCAGTGCATGATCAGTCACGTGATCAGTGCATGATAGCCACGTGATCAGTGCATGACAGTCACGTGATCAGTGCATGATCAGTCACGTGATCAGTGCATGATAGCCACGTGATCAGTGCATGATCAGTCACGTGATCAGTGCATGATCAGCCACGTGATCAGTGCATGATCAGTCACGTGATCAGGGCCTGCTGAGCTGCGTGATTACTGTCTGCTCATCTGCTTGACAATTGCCAGCTGAGCTGTACGATTCCTGACTGTCATCTGCTTGACAATTGCCACGTGTGCTGCATAATTCCTGCCTGCTCATCTACTTGATTATTGCCAGCTGAGCAGCATGATTTCTGAGCTGAGTTCCATGATTATAGCCTGCTGACTGATTCCTGCCTACTCAGCTCTTTGTTCATTGCCTCCAGATGCACATGATCAGTGTGTGACAGAAACATGATCAGCACATGATCAGTCACATGATCAGTGCATGATAAGCCACGTGATCAGTGCATGATCAGTTACGTGATCAGTGCATGATCAGTCACGTGACCAGTGCATGGTAGCTGCGTGATCAGTGCATGATCAGCCACGTGATCAGTGCATGATAGCCACGTGATCAGTGCATGATCAGTCACGTGATCAGTGCATGATCAGTCACGTGATCAGTGCATGATCAGCCACGTGATCAGTGCATGATCAGTTACGTGATCAGTGCATGATCAGCCACGTGATCAGTGCATGATCAGCCACGTGATCAGTGCATGATCAGCCACGTGATCAGTGCATGATATCCAAGTGATCAGTGCATGATCAATCACGTGATCAGTGTATGATCAGCCACGTGAACAGTGCATGCTCAGTCACGTGATCAGGGCCTGCTGAGCTGCGTGATTACTGTCTGCTCATCTGCTTGACAATTGCCAGCTGAGCTGCATGATTCCTGCCTGTCATCTGCTTGACAATTGCCAGCTGTGCTGCGTAATTCCTGCCTGCTCAGCTGCTTGATTATTGCCAGCTGAGCAGCATGATTCCTCACAGCTGAGTTCCATGATTATTGCCTGCTGACTGTTTGATTCATGCCTACTCAGCTCTTTGTTTATTGCCTCCAGAGGCACATGATCAGTGTATGATAGCAAACATGATCAGCGCATGATCAGTCACATGATCAGCGCCATTAAGTCACGTGATCACTACATGATAGTCATGTGATCAGTCCATGCTCAGTCACGGTATCAGTGCATGATCAGCCACGTGATCAGTGCATGATAGCCACGTGATCAGTGCATGATCAGCCACGTGATCAGTGCATGATCAGCGTGATCAGTGCATGATTGCCACGTGATCAGTGCATGATCAGTCACGTGATCAGTGCATGATCAGGCAGTGATCAGTGCATGATCAGCCACGTGATCAGTGCATGATAGCCACGTGATCAGTGCATGATCAGCCACGTGATCAGTGCATGATCAGCCACGTGATCAGTGCATGATCAGTCACGTGATCAGTGCATGATCAGTCACGTGATCAGTGCATGATAGCTGCGTGATCAGTGCATGATCAGCCACGTGATCAGTGCATGATAGCCACGTGATCAGTGCATGATCAGTCACGTGATCAGTGCATGATCAGCATACGTGATCAGTGCATGATAGCTGCGTGATCAGTGCATGATCAGCCACGTGATCAGTGCATGATAGCCACGTGATCAGTGCATGATCAGCCACGTGATCAGTGCATGATCAGTTACGTGATCAGTGCATGATCAGTCACGTGATCAGTGCATGGTAGCTACGTGATCAGTGCATGATCAGCCACGTGATCAGTGCATGATAGCCACGTGATCAGTGCATGATAGCCACGTGATCAGTGCATGATCAGTCACGTGATCAGTGCATGATCAGCCACGTGATCAGTGCATGATCAGCCACGTGATCAGTGCATGATCAGCCACGTGATCAGTGCATGATAGCCACGTGATCAGTGCATGATCAGTCACGTGATCAGTGCATGATCAGTCACGTGATCAGTGCATGATCAGCCACGTGATCAGTGCATGATCAGTCACGTGATCAGTGCATGATAGCCACGTGATCAGTGCATGATCAGCCACGTGATCAGTGCATGATCAGTCACGTGATCAGTGCATGATCAGTTACGTGATCAGTGCATGATCAGTCACGTGATCAGTGCATGATAGCCACGTGATCAGTGCATGATCAGCCACGTGATCAGTGCATGATCAGCCACGTGATCAGTGCATGATCAGTCACGTGATCAGTGCATGATCAGCCACGTGATCAGTGCATGATCAGTCATGTAGTCAGTGCATGATAGCCACGTGATCAGTGCATGATCAGTCACGTGATCAGTGTATGATCAGCCACGTGATCAGTGCATGATAGCCACGTGATCAGTGCATGATCAGTCACGTGATCAGTGTATGATCAGCCACGTGAACAGTGCATGCTCAGTCACGTGATCAGGGCCTGCTGAGCTGCGTGATTACTGTCTGCTCATCTGCTTGACAATTGCCAGCTGAGCTGCACGATTCCTGCCTGTCATCTGCTTGACAATTGCCAGCTGTGCTGCGTAATTCCTGCCTGCTCAGCTGCTTGATTATTGCCAGCTGAGCAGCATGATTCCTCACAGCTGAGTTCCATGATTATTGCCTGCTGACTGATTCGTGCCTACTCAGCTCTTTGTTCATTGCCTCCAGAGGCACATGATCAGTGTATGATAGCAAACATGATCAGTGCATGATCAGTCACATGATCAGTGCATGATAAGCCACGTGATCAGTGCATGATCAGTCATGTGATCAGTGCATGATCAGTCACGTGATCAGTGCATGGTATCTGCATGATCAGTGCATGATCAGCCACGTGATCAGTGCATGATGCCACGTGATCAGTGCATGATCAGTCACGTGATCAGTGCATGATCAGCCACGTGATCAGTGCATGATCAGCCACGTGATCAGTGCATGATAGCCACGTGATCAGTGCATGATCAGTCACGTGATCAGTGCATGATCAGCCACGTGATCAGTGCATGATCAGACACGTGATCAGTGCATGATCAGCCACGTGATCAGTGCATGATAGCCACGTGATCAGTGCATGATCAGTCACGTGATCAGTGCATGATCAGTCACGTGATCAGTGCATGATCAGCCACGTGATCAGTGCATGATCAGTCACGTGATCAGTGCATGATAGCCACGTGATCAGTGCATGATCAGCCACGTGATCAGTGCATGATCAGCCACGTGATCAGTGCATGATCAGCCACGTGATCAGTGCATGATCAGCCACGTGATCAGTGCATGACAGTCACGTGATCAGTATGATCAGCCACGTGATCAGTGCATGATAGCCACGTGATCAGTGCATGATCAGTCACGTGATCAGTGCATGATCAGTCACGTGATCAGTGCATGATCAGCCACGTGATCAGTGCATGATCAGCCACGTGATCAGTGCATGATCAGCCACGTGATCAGTGCATGATAGCCACGTGATCAGTGCATGATCAGTCACGTGATCAGTGCATGATCAGCACGTGATCAGTGCATGATCAGCCACGTGATCAGTGCATGATCAATTACGTGATCAGTGCATGATCAGTCACGTGACCAGTGCATGGTAGCTACGTGATCATTGCATGATCAGCCACGTGATCAGTGCATGATAGCCACGTGATCAGTGCATGATCAGCCACGTGATCAGTGCATGATCATCACGTGATCAGTGCATGATCAGTCACGTGATCAGTGCATGATCAGTCACGTGATCGTGTGTGATCAGCCACGTGATCAGTGCATGATATCAGTGCATGATAGCCACGTGATCAGTGCATGATAGCCACGTGATCAGTGCATGATCAGTCACGTGATCGTGTGTGATCAGCCACGTGATCAGTGCATGATATCCACGTGATCAGTGCATGATAGCCACGTGATCAGTGCATGATCAGTCACGTGATCAGTGCATGATCAGTCACGTGATCGTGTGTGATCAGCCACGTGATCAGTGCATGATCAGCCACGTGATCAGTGCATGATCAATTACGTGATCAGTGCATGATCAGTCACGTGACCAGTACATGATTGCTACGTGATCAGTGCATGATCAGCCACGTGATCAGTGCATGATAGCCACGTGATCAGTGCATGATCAGTCACGTGATCAGTGCATGATCAGTCACGTGATCAGTGCATGATCATTTACGTGATCAGTGCATGATCAGTCACGTGACCAGTATATGGTAGCTACGTGATCATTGCATGACAGCCACGTGATCAGTGCATGATAGCCACGTGATCAGTGCATGATCAGTCACGTGATCAGTGTATGATCAGCCACGTGATCAGTGCATGAGTGCCACGTGATCAGTGCATGATCAGTCACGTGATCAGTGCATGATCAGTCACGTGATCAGTGCATGATCAGCCACGTGATCAGTGCATGATAGTCACGTGATCAGTGCATGATCAATTACGTGATCAGTGCATGATCAGTCACGTGATCAGTGCATGGCAGCTACGTGATCAGTGCATGATCAGCCACGTGATCAGTGCATGATAGCCACGTGATCAGTGCATGATCAGTCACGTGATCAGTGCATGATCATCCACCAGTGCATGATCAGTCACGTGATCAGTGCATGATCAGACGTGATCAGTGCATGATCAGTCACGTGATCAGTGCATGATCAGCCACGTGATCAGTGCATGATAGCCACGTGATCAGTGCATGATAGCCAGTGATCAGTGCATGATCAGTCACGTGATCAGTGCATGATCAGCCACGTGATCAGTGCATGATAGCCACGTGATCAGTGCATGATCAGTCACGTGATCAGTGCATGATCAGTCACGTGATCAGTGCATGATCAATTACATGAATCAGTCACGTGATCAGTGCATGATCAATTACATGATCAGTGCATGATCAGTCACGTGATCAGTGCATGTAGCTACGTGATCAGTGCATGATCAGCCACGTGATCAGTGCATGATAGCCACGTGATCAGTGCATGATCAGCCACGTGATCAGTGCATGATACCACGTGATCAGTGCATGATCAGTCACGTGATCAGTGCATGATCAGCCACGTGATCAGTGCATGATAGCCACGTGATCAGTGCATGATAGCCACGTGATCAGTGCATGATCAGTCACGTGATCAGTGCATGATCAGTCACGTGATCAGTGCATGATCAGCCACGTGATCAGTGCATGATAGCCACGTGATCAGTGCATGATCAGTCACGTGATCAGTGCATGATCAGCCACGTGATCAGTGCATGATCAGCCACGTGATCAGTGCATGATAGCCACGTGATCAGTGCATGATCAGTCACGTGATCAGTGCATGATCAGTCACGTGATCAGTGCATGATCAGCCACGTGATCAGTGCATGATCAATTACGTGATCAGTGCATGATCAGTCACGTGATCAGTGCATGGTTGCTACGTGATCATTGCATGATCAGCCACGTGATCAGTGCATGATAGCCACGTGATCAGTGCATGATCAGTCACGTGATCAGTGCATGATCAGTCACGTGATCAGTGCATGATCATTCGTGATCAGTGCATGATCAGTCACGTGACCAGTGCATGGTAGCTACGTGATCATTGCATGATCAGCCACGTGATCAGTGCATGATAGCCACGTGATCAGTGCATGATCAGTCACGTGATCAGTGCATGATCAGCCACGTGATCAGTGCATGGTAGCTACGTGATCAGTGCATGATCAGCCGTGATCAGTGCATGATAGCCACGTGATCAGTGCATGATCAGTCACGTGATCAGTGCATGATCAGCCACGTGATCAGTGCATGATCAGTCACGTGATCAGTGCATGATCAGCCACGTGATCAGTGCATGATCAGTCACGTGATCAGTGCATGATCAGTCACGTGATCAGTGCATGATAGCCACGTGATCAGTGCATGATCAGCCACGTGATCAGTGCATGATCAGTCACGTGATCAGTGCATGATCAGTCACGTGATCAGTGCATGATAGCTACGTGATCAGTGCATGATCAGCCACGTGATCAGTGCATGATAGCCACGTGATCAGTGCATGATCAGTCACGTGATCAGTGCATGATCAGTCACGTGATCAGTGCATGATCAGTCACGTGATCAGTGCATGATCAGTCACGTGATCAGTGCATGATCAATTACGTGATCAGTGCATGATCAGTCACGTGATCAGTGCATGGCAGCTACGTGATCAGTGCATGATCAGCCACGTGATCAGTGCATGATAGCCACGTGATCAGTGCATGATCAGTCACGTGATCAGTGCATGATCATCCACGTGATCAGTGCATGATCAGTCACGTGATCAGTGCATGATCAGACGTGATCAGTGCATGATCAGTCACGTGATCAGTGCATGATCAGCCACGTGATCAGTGCATGATAGCCACGTGATCAGTGCATGATAGCCAGTGATCAGTGCATGATCAGTCACGTGATCAGTGCATGATCAGCCACGTGATCAGTGCATGATAGCCACTGATCAGTGCATGATCAGTCACGTGATCAGTGCATGATCAGTCACGTGATCAGTGCATGATCAGTCACGTGATCAGTGCATGATCAGCCACGTGATCAGTGCATGATCAGTCACGTGATCAGTGCATGATAGCACGTGATCAGTGCATGATCAGTCCCGTGATCAGTGCATGATCAGCCACGTGATCAGTGCATGATAGCCACGTGATCAGTGCATGATCAGTCACGTGATCAGTGCATGATCAGCCACGTGATCAGTGCATGATCAGCCACGTGATCAGTGCATGATCAGCCACGTGATCAGTGCATGATCAATCACGTGATCAGTGCATGATCAGTCACGTGATCAGTGTGTGATCAGCCACGTGAACAGTGCATGCTCAGTCACGTGATCAGGGCCTGCTGAGCTGCGTGATTACTGTCTGCTCATCTGCTTGACAATTGCCAGCTGAGCTGCACGATTCCTGCCTGTCATCTGCTTGACAATTGCCACCTGTGCTGCGTAATTCCTGCCTGCTCAGCTGCTTGATTATTGCCAGCTGAGCAGCATGATTTCTCAGAGCTGAGTTCCATGATTATTGCCTGCTGACTGATTCGTGCCTACTCAGCTCTTTGTTCATTGCCTCCAGAGGCACATGATCAGTGTATGATACCAAACATGATCAGCACATGATCAGTCACATGATCAGTGCATGATAGCCACGTGATCAGTGCATGATCAGTACGTGATCAGTGCATGATCAGTCATGTGATCAGTGCATGGTAGCTGTGATCAGTGCATGATCAGCCACGTGATCAGTGCATGATAGCCACGTGATCAGTGCATGATCAGCCACGTGATCAGTGCATGATCAGTCACGTGATCAGTGCATGATCAGCCACGTGATCAGTGCATGATCAGTCACGTGACAGTGCATGGTAGCTACGTGATCAGTGCATGATCAGCCACGTGATCAGTGCATGATAGCCACGTGATCAGTGCATGATCAGCCACGTGATCAGTGCATGATCAGTCACGTGATCAGTGCATGATCAGCCACGTGATCAGTGCATGATCAGTCACGTGATCAGTGCATGATCAGCCACGTGATCAGTGCATGATAGCCACGTGATCAGTGCATGATCAGTCACGTGATCAGTGCATGATCAGTCACGTGATCAGTGCATGATCAGCACGTGATCAGTGCATGTCAGTCATGTGTCAGTGCATGATAGCCCGTGATCAGTGCATGATCAGTCCCGTGATCAGTGCATGATCAGCCACGTGATCAGTGCATGATAGCCACGTGATCAGTGCATGATCAGTCACGTGATCAGTGCATGATCAGCCACGTGATCAGTGCATGATAGCCACGTGATCAGTGCATGATCAGTCACGTGATCAGTGTATGATCAGCCACGTGAACAGTGCATGCTCAGTCACGTGATCAGGGCCTGCTGAGCTGCGTGATTACTGTCTGCTCATCTGCTTGACAATTGCCAGCTGAGCTGCACGATTCCTGCCTGTCATCTGCTTGACAATTGCCAGCTGTGTGCATAATTCCTGCCTGCTCAGCTGCTTGATTATTGCCAGCTGAGCAGCATGATTTCTCAGAGCTGAGTTCCATGATTATTGCCTACTGATTCCTGCCTACTCAGCTCTTTGTTCATTGCCTCCAGAGGCACATGATCAGTGTATGATACCAAACATGATCAGCACATGATCAGTCACATGATCATGCATGATAAGCCACGTGATCAGTGCATGATCAGTCACGTGATCAGTGCATGATCAGTCATGTCAGTGCATGTAGCTGCGTGATCAGTGCATGATCAGCCACGTGATCAGTGCATGATAGCCACGTGATCAGTGCATGATCAGCCACGTGATCAGTGCATGATCAGTCACGTGATCAGTGCATGATCAGCCACGTGATCAGTGCATGATCAGTCACGTGATCAGTGCATGATCAGTCACGTGATCAGTGCATGATCAGTCACGTGACCAGTACATGGTAGCTACGTGATCATTGCATGATCAGCCACGTGATCAGTGCATGATAGCCACGTGATCAGTGCATGATCAGTCACGTGATCAGTGCATGATCAGCCACGTGATCAGTGCATGATCAGTCACGTGATCAGTGCATGATCAGCCACGTGATCAGTGCATGATATCAGTGCATGATAGCCACGTGATCAGTGCATGATAGCCACGTGATCAGTGCATGATCAGTCACGTGATCAGTGCATGATCAGCCACGTGATCAGTGCATGATATCCACGTGATCAGTGCATGATAGCCACGTGATCAGTGCATGATCAGTCACGTGATCAGTGCATGATCAGTCACGTGATCAGTGCATGATCAGCCACGTGATCAGTGCATGATCAGCCACGTGATCAGTGCATGATCAATTACGTGATCAGTGCATGATCAGTCACGTGACCAGTACATGGTTGCTACGTGATCAGTGCATGATCAGCCACGTGATCAGTGCATGATAGCCACGTGATCAGTGCATGATCAGTCACGTGATCAGTGCATGATCAGTCACGTGATCAGTGCATGATCATTTACGTGATCAGTGCATGATCAGTCACGTGATCAGTATATGGTAGCTACGTGATCATTGCATGATCCACGTGATCAGTGCATGATAGCCACGTGATCAGTGCATGATCAGTCACGTGATCAGTGTATGATCAGCCACGTGATCAGTGCATGAGTGCCACGTGATCAGTGCATGATCAGTCACGTGATCAGTGCATGATCAGTCACGTGATCAGTGCATGATCAGCCACGTGATCAGTGCATGATCAGTCACGTGATCAGTGCATGATCAGTCACGTGATCAGTGCATGATCAGCCACGTGATCAGTGCATGATCAGTCACGTGATCAGTGCATGATCAGTCACGTGATCAGTGCATGATCAGCCACGTGATCAGTGCATGATCAGTCACGTGATCAGTGCATGGTAGCTACGTGATCAGTGCATGATCAGCCACGTGATCAGTGCATGATAGCCACGTGATCAGTGCATGATCAGTCACGTGATCAGTGCATGATCAGCCACGTGATCAGTGCATGATCAATTACGTGATCAGTGCATGATCAGTCACGTGATCAGTGCATGATAGCTACGTGATCAGTGCATGATCAGCCACGTGATCAGTGCATGATAGCCACGTGATCAGTGCATGATCAGTCACGTGATCAGTGCATGATCAGTCACGTGATCAGTGCATGATCAGTCACGTGATCAGTGCATGATCAGTCACGTGATCAGTGCATGATCAGTCACGTGATCAGTGCATGATCAGCCACGTGATCAGTGCATGATAGCCACGTGATCAGTGCATGATAGCCACGTGATCAGTGCATGATCAGTCACGTGATCAGTGCATGATCAGTCACGTGATCAGTGCATGATCAGCCACGTGATCAGTGCATGATCAGCCACGTGATCAGTGCATGATCAGTCACGTGATCAGTGCATGATCAGTCACGTGATCAGTGCATGATAGTCACGTGATCAGTGCATGATCAGCCACGTGATCAGTGTATGATCAGCCACGTGAACAGTGCATGCTCAGTCACGTGATCAGGGCCTGCTGAGCTGCGTGATTACTGTCTGCTCATCTGCTTGACAATTGCCAGCTGAGCTGCATGATTCCTGCCTGTCATCTGCTTGACAATTGCCAGCTGTGCTGCGTAATTCCTGCCTGCTCAGCTGCTTGATTATTGCCAGCTGAGCAGCATGATTCCTCACAGCTGAGTTCCATGATTATTGCCTGCTGACTGTTTGATTCGTGCCTACTCAGCTCTTTGTTTATTGCCTCCAGAGGCACATGATCAGTGTATGATAGCAAACATGATCAGCGCATGATCAGTCACATGATCAGCGCCATTAAGTCACGTGATCACTACATGATAGTCATGTGATCAGTCCATGCTCAGTCACGGTATCAGTGCATGATCAGCCACGTGATCAGTGCATGATAGCCACGTGATCAGTGCATGATCAGCCACGTGATCAGTGCATGATCAGTCACGTGATCAGTGCATGATAGCCACGTGATCAGTGCATGATCAGTCACGTGATCAGTGCATGATCAGTCAGTGATCAGTGCATGATCAGCCACGTGATCAGTGCATGATAGCCACGTGATCAGTGCATGATCAGCCACGTGATCAGTGCATGATCAGCCACGTGATCAGTGCATGATCAGTCACGTGATCAGTGCATGATCAGTCACGTGATCAGTGCATGATAGCTGCGTGATCAGTGCATGATCAGCCACGTGATCAGTGCATGATAGCCACGTGATCAGTGCATGATCAGTCACGTGATCAGTGCATGATCAGCGTGATCAGTGCATGATAGCCACGATCAGTGCATGATCAGCCACGTGATCAGTGCATGATAGCCACGTGATCAGTGCATGATCAGCCACGTGATCAGTGCATGATCAGTCACGTGATCAGTGCATGATCAGTCACGTGATCAGTGCATGATAGCTACGTGATCAGTGCATGATCAGCCACGTGATCAGTGCATGATAGCCACGTGATCAGTGCATGATAGCCACGTGATCAGTGCATGATCAGTCACGTGATCAGTGCATGATCAGCCACGTGATCAGTGCATGATCAGTCACGTGATCAGTGCATGATCAGCCACGTGATCAGTGCATGATAGCCACGTGATCAGTGCATGATCAGTCACGTGATCAGTGCATGATCAGTCACGTGATCAGTGCATGATCAGCCACGTGATCAGTGCATGATCAGTCACGTGATCAGTGCATGATAGCCACGTGATCAGTGCATGATCAGCCACGTGATCAGTGCATGATCAGTCACGTGATCAGTGCATGATCAGCCACGTGATCAGTGCATGATCAGTCACGTGATCAGTATGATCAGCCACGTGATCAGTGCATGATAGCCACGTGATCAGTGCATGATCAGTCACGTGATCAGTGCATGATCAGTCACGTGATCAGTGCATGATCAGCCACGTGATCAGTGCATGATCAGCCACGTGATCAGTGCATGATCAGTTACGTGATCAGTGCATGATCAGTCACGTGATCAGTGCATGATAGCTACGTGATCAGTGCATGATCAGCCACGTGATCAGTGCATGATAGCCACGTGATCAGTGCATGATCAGCCACGTGATCAGTGCATGATCAGCCACGTGATCAGTGCATGATAGCCACGTGATCAGTGCATGATCAGCCACGTGATCAGTGCATGATCAGCCACGTGATCAGTGCATGATGCCACGTGATCAGTGCATGATCAGTCACGTGATCAGTGCATGATCAGCCACGTGATCAGTGCATGATCAGCCACGTGATCAGTGCATGATAGCCACGTGATCAGTGCATGATCAGTCACGTGATCAGTGCATGATCAGCCACGTGATCAGTGCATGATCAGCCACGTGATCAGTGCATGATCAGCCACGTGATCAGTGCATGATAGCCACGTGATCAGTGCATGATCAGTCACGTGATCAGTGCATGATCAGTCACGTGATCAGTGCATGATCAGTTACGTGATCAGTGCATGATCAGTCACGTGATCAGTACATGGTAGCTACGTGATCATTGCATGATCAGCCACGTGATCAGTGCATGATAGCCACGTGATCAGTGCATGATCAGTCACGTGATCAGTGCATGATCATCCACGTGATCAGTGCATGATCAGTCACGTGATCAGTGCATGATCAGACGTGATCAGTGCATGATCAGTCACGTGATCAGTGCATGATCAGCCACGTGATCAGTGCATGATCAGCCACGTGATCAGTGCATGATAGCCAGTGATCAGTGCATGATCAGTCACGTGATCAGTGCATGATCAGCCACGTGATCAGTGCATGATAGCCACGTGATCAGTGCATGATCAGTCACGTGATCAGTGCATGATCAGTCACGTGATCAGTGCATGATCAGTCACGTGATCAGTGCATGATAGCCACGTGATCAGTGCATGATCAGTCACGTGATCAGTGCATGATCAGCCACGTGATCAGTGCATGATCAGTCACGTGATCAGTGCATGATCAGCCACGTGATCAGTGCATGATAGCCACGTGATCAGTGCATGATCAGTCACGTGATCAGTGCATGATCAGCCACGTGATCAGTGCATGATCAGTCACGTGATCAGTGCATGATCAGACGTGATCAGTGCATGATCAGTCACGTGATCAGTGCATGATCAGCCACGTGATCAGTGCATGATAGCCACGTGATCAGTGCATGATAGCCAGTGATCAGTGCATGATCAGTCACGTGATCAGTGCATGATCAGCCACGTGATCAGTGCATGATAGCCACGTGATCAGTGCATGATCAGTCACGTGATCAGTGCATGATAGTCACGTGATCAGTGCATGATCAGTCACGTGATCAGTGCATGATAGCCACGTGATCAGTGCATGATCAGCACGTGATCAGTGCATGATCAGCCACGTGATCAGTGCATGATCAATCACGTGATCAGTGCATGATCAGTCACGTGATCAGTGCATGATAGCTACGTGATCAGTGCATGATCAGCCACGTGATCAGTGCATGATAGCCACGTGATCAGTGCATGATCAGTCACGTGATCAGTGCATGATCACATACGTGATCAGTGCATGGTAGCTGCGTGATCAGTGCATGATCAGCCACGTGATCAGTGCATGATAGCCACGTGATCAGTGCATGATCAGCCACGTGATCAGTGCATGATCAGTCACGTGATCAGTGCATGATCAGTCACGTGATCAGTGCATGATAGCTACGTGATCAGTGCATGATCAGCCACGTGATCAGTGCATGATAGCCACGTGATCAGTGCATGATCAGCCACGTGATCAGTGCATGATCAGTCACGTGATCAGTGCATGATCAGCCACGTGATCAGTGCATGATCAGTCACGTGATCAGTGCATGATCAGCCACGTGATCAGTGCATGATAGCCACGTGATCAGTGCATGATCAGTCACGTGATCAGTGCATGATCAGTCACGTGATCAGTGCATGATCAGCCACGTGATCAGTGCATGATCAGTCACGTGATCAGTGCATGATAGCCACGTGATCAGTGCATGATAGCCACGTGATCAGTGCATGATCAGTCACGTGATCAGTGCATGATCAGCCACGTGATCAGTGCATGATCAGTCACGTGATCAGTATGATCAGCCACGTGATCAGTGCATGATAGCCACGTGATCAGTGCATGATCAGTCACGTGATCAGTGCATGATCAGTCACGTGATCAGTGCATGATCAGCCACGTGATCAGTGCATGATCAGCCACGTGATCAGTGCATGATCAGTCACGTGATCAGTGCATGATCAGTCACGTGATCAGTGCATGATAGCTACGTGATCAGTGCATGATCAGCCACGTGATCAGTGCATGATAGCCACGTGATCAGTGCATGATCAGCCACGTGATCAGTGCATGATCAGCCACGTGATCAGTGCATGATAGCCACGTGATCAGTGCATGATCAGCCACGTGATCAGTGCATGATCAGCCACGTGATCAGTGCATGATGCCACGTGATCAGTGCATGATCAGTCACGTGATCAGTGCATGATCAGCCACGTGATCAGTGCATGATCAGCCACGTGATCAGTGCATGATAGCCACGTGATCAGTGCATGATCAGTCACGTGATCAGTGCATGATCAGCCACGTGATCAGTGCATGATCAGCCACGTGATCAGTGCATGATCAGCCACGTGATCAGTGCATGATAGCCACGTGATCAGTGCATGATCAGTCACGTGATCAGTGCATGATCAGTCACGTGATCAGTGCATGATCAGTCACGTGATCAGTGCATGATCAGTCACGTGATCAGTGCATGGTAGCTACGTGATCAGTGCATGATCAGCCACGTGATCAGTGCATGATAGCCACGTGATCAGTGCATGATCAGTCACGTGATCAGTGCATGATCAGCCACGTGATCAGTGCATGATCAGTCACGTGATCAGTGCATGATCAGACGTGATCAGTGCATGATCAGTCACGTGATCAGTGCATGATCAGCCACGTGATCAGTGCATGATCAGCCACGTGATCAGTGCATGATAGCCAGTGATCAGTGCATGATCAGTCACGTGATCAGTGCATGATCAGCCACGTGATCAGTGCATGATAGCCACGTGATCAGTGCATGATCAGTCACGTGATCAGTGCATGATAGTCACGTGATCAGTGCATGATCAGTCACGTGATCAGTGCATGATAGCCACGTGATCAGTGCATGATCAGTCACGTGATCAGTGCATGATCAGCCACGTGATCAGTGCATGATCAGTCACGTGATCAGTGCATGATCAGCCACGTGATCAGTGCATGATAGCCACGTGATCAGTGCATGATCAGTCACGTGATCAGTGCATGATCATCCACGTGATCAGTGCATGATCAGTCACGTGATCAGTGCATGATCAGACGTGATCAGTGCATGATCAGTCACGTGATCAGTGCATGATCAGCCACGTGATCAGTGCATGATAGCCACGTGATCAGTGCATGATAGCCAGTGATCAGTGCATGATCAGTCACGTGATCAGTGCATGATCAGCCACGTGATCAGTGCATGATTGCCACGTGATCAGTGCATGATCAGTCACGTGATCAGTGCATGATCAGCCACGTGATCAGTGCATGATCAGCCACGTGATCAGTGCATGATCAGTTACGTGAGCAGTGTATGATCAGCCACGTGATCAGTGCATGGTCAGACACGTGAACAGTGTATGATCAGCCACGTGATCAGTGCATGATATCCAAGTGATCAGTGCATGATCAATCACGTGATCAGTGTATGATCAGCCACGTGAACAGTGCATGCTCAGTCACGTGATCAGGGCCTGCTGAGCTGCGTGATTACTGTCTGCTCATCTGCTTGACAATTGCCAGCTGAGCTGCACGATTCCTGCCTGTCATCTGCTTGACAATTGCCAGCTGTGCTGCGTAATTCCTGCCTGCTCAGCTGCTTGATTATTGCCAGCTGAGCAGCATGATTCCTCACAGCTGAGTTCCATGATTATTGCCTGCTGACTGTTTGATTCGTGCCTACTCAGCTCTTTGTTTATTGCCTCCAGAGGCACATGATCAGTGTATGATAGCAAACATGATCAGCGCATGATCAGTCACATGATCAGCGCCATTAAGTCACGTGATCACTACATGATAGTCATGTGATCAGTCCATGCTCAGTCACGGTATCAGTGCATGATCAGCCACGTGATCAGTGCATGATCTGTCACATGATTAGTGTATGATCATCCACGTGATCAGTGCATGGGCAGTCACGTGATCAGTGCATGATAGACGTGATCAGTGCATGATCAGTCACGTGATCAGTGCATGATCAGCCACGTGATCAGTGCATGATCAGTCACGTGATCAGTGCATGATCAGCCACGTGATCAGTGCATGATAGCCACGTGATCAGTGCATGATCAGCCACGTGATCAGTGCATGATCAGTCACGTGATCAGTGCATGATCAGTCACGTGATCAGTGCATGATCAGCCACGTGATCAGTGCATGATCAGTCATGTATCAGTGCATGATAGCCCATGATCAGTGCATGATCAGTCACGTGATCAGTGCATGATCAGCCACGTGATCAGTGCATGATAGCCACGTGATCAGTGCATGATCAGTCACGTGATCAGTGCATGATAGTCACGTGATCAGTGCATGATCAGTCACGTGATCAGTGCATGATCAGCCACGTGATCAGTGCATGATCAGTCACGTGATCAGTGCATGATCAGCCACGTGATCAGTGCATGATCAGTCACGTGATCAGTGCATGATCAGACGTGATCAGTGCATGATCAGTCACGTGATCAGTGCATGATCAGCCACGTGATCAGTGCATGATCAGCCACGTGATCAGTGCATGATCAGCCACGTGATCAGTGCATGATAGCCACGTGATCAGTGCATGATCAGCCACGTGATCAGTGCATGATCAGTCACGTGATCAGTGCATGATCAGTCACGTGATCAGTGCATGATCAGCCACGTGATCAGTGCATGTGAGTCATGTGTCAGTGCATGATAGCCCGTGATCAGTGCATGATCAGTCCCGTGATCAGTGCATGATCAGCCACGTGATCAGTGCATGATAGCCACGTGATCAGTGCATGATCAGTCACGTGATCAGTGCATGATCAGCCACGTGATCAGTGCATGACAGTCACGTGATCAGTGCATGATCAGTCACGTGATCAGTGCATGATAGCCACGTGATCAGTGCATGATCAGTCACGTGATCAGTGTATGATCAGCCACGTGAACAGTGCATGCTCAGTCACGTGATCAGGGCCTGCTGAGCTGCGTGATTACTGTCTGCTCATCTGCTTGACAATTGCCAGCTGAGCTGCACGATTCCTGCCTGTCATCTGCTTGACAATTGCCACGTGTGCTGCATAATTCCTGCCTGCTCATCTGCTTGATTATTGCCAGCTGAGCAGCATGATTTCTCAGAGCTGAGTTCCATGATTATAGCCTGCTGACTGATTCGTGCCTACTCAGCTCTTTGTTCATTGCCTCCAGAGGCACATGATCAGTGTATGACACAAACATGATCAGCACATGATCAGTCACATGATCAGTGCATGATAAGCCACGTGATCAGTGCATGATCAGTCGTGATCAGTGCATGATCAGTCACGTGATCAGTGCATGGTAGCCACGTGATCAGTGCATGATCAGCCACGTGATCAGTGCATGATAGCCACGTGATCAGTGCATGATCAGTCACGTGATCAGTGCATGATCAGTCACGTGATCAGTGCATGATCAGCCACGTGATCAGTGCATGATCAGTTACGTGATCAGTGCATGATCAGCCACGTGATCAGTGCATGATCAGCCACGTGATCAGTGCATGATCAGCCACGTGATCAGTGCATGATATCCACGTGATCAGTGCATGATCAGTCACGTGATCAGTGTATGATCAGCCACGTGAACAGTGCATGCTCAGTCACGTGATCAGGGCCTGCTGAGCTGCGTGATTACTGTCTGCTCATCTGCTTGACAATTGCCAGCTGAGCTGCATGATTCCTGCCTGTCATCTGCTTGACAATTGCCAGCTGTGCTGCGTAATTCCTGCCTGCTCAGCTGCTTGATTATTGCCAGCTGAGCAGCATGATTCCTCACAGCTGAGTTCCATGATTATTGCCTGCTGACTGTTTGATTCATGCCTACTCAGCTCTTTGTTTATTGCCTCCAGAGGCACATGATCAGTGTATGATAGCAAACATGATCAGTGCATGATCAGTCACATGATCAGCGCCATTAAGTCACGTGATCACTACATGATAGTCATGTGATCAGTCCATGCTCAGTCACGGTATCAGTGCATGATCAGCCACGTGATCAGTGCATGATAGCCACGTGATCAGTGCATGATCAGCCACGTGATCAGTGCATGATCAGCCACGTGATCAGTGCATGATAGCCACGTGATCAGTGCATGATCAGTCACGTGATCAGTGCATGATCAGCCAGTGATCAGTGCATGATCAGCCACGTGATCAGTGCATGATAGCCACGTGATCAGTGCATGATCAGCCACGTGATCAGTGCATGATCAGCCACGTGATCAGTGCATGATCAGTCACGTGATCAGTGCATGATCAGTCACGTGATCAGTGCATGGTAGCTGCGTGATCAGTGCATGATCAGCCACGTGATCAGTGCATGATAGCCACGTGATCAGTGCATGATCAGTCACGTGATCAGTGCATGATCAGCCACGTGATCAGTGCATGATCACATACGTGATCAGTGCATGATAGCTGCGTGATCAGTGCATGATCAGCCACGTGATCAGTGCATGATAGCCACGTGATCAGTGCATGATCAGCCACGTGATCAGTGCATGATCAGTCACGTGATCAGTGCATGATCAGTCACGTGATCAGTGCATGATAGCACGTGATCAGTGCATGATCAGCCACGTGATCAGTGCATGATAGCCACGTGATCAGTGCATGATAGCCACGTGATCAGTGCATGATCAGTCACGTGATAGTGCATGATCAGCCACGTGATCAGTGCATGATCAGTCACGTGATCAGTGCATGATCAGCCACGTGATCAGTGCATGATAGCCACGTGATCAGTGCATGATCAGTCACGTGATCAGTGCATGATCAGTCACGTGATCAGTGCATGATCAGCCACGTGATCAGTGCATGATCAGTCACGTGATCAGTGCATGATCAGTCACGTGATCAGTGCATGATAGCCACGTGATCAGTGCATGATCAGCCACGTGATCAGTGCATGACAGCCACGTGATCAGTATGATCAGCCACGTGATCAGTGCATGATAGCCACGTGATCAGTGCATGATCAGCCACGTGATCAGTGCATGATCAGCCACGTGATCAGTGCATGATCAGCCACGTGATCAGTGCATGATCAGTTACGTGATCAGTGCATGATCAGTCACGTGATCAGTGCATGGTAGCTACGTGATCATTGCATGATCAGCCACGTGATCAGTGCATGATAGCCACGTGATCAGTGCATGATCAGCCACGTGATCAGTGCATGATCAGTCACGTGATCAGTGCATGATCAGTCACGTGATCAGTGCATGATCATCACGTGATCAGTGCATGTGAGTCATGTAGTCAGTGCATGATAGCACGTGATCAGTGCATGATCAGTCCCGTGATCAGTGCATGATCAGCCACGTGATCAGTGCATGATAGCTACGTGATCAGTGCATGATCAGTCACGTGATCAGTGCATGATCAGCCACGTGATCAGTGCATGATCAGCCACGTGATCAGTGCATGACAGCCACGTGATCAGTGCATGATCAGTCACGTGATCAGTGTGTGATCAGCCACGTGAACAGTGCATGCTCAGTCACGTGATCAGGGCCTGCTGAGCTGCGTGATTACTGTCTGCTCATCTGCTTGACAATTGCCAGCTGAGCTGCACGATTCCTGCCTGTCATCTGCTTGACAATTGCCAGCTGTGCTGCATAATTCCTGCCTGCTCAGCTGCTTGATTATTGCCAGCTGAGCAGCATGATTTCTCACAGCTGAGTTCCATGATTATTGCCTGCTGACTGATTCGTGCCTACTCAGCTCTTTGTTCATTGCCTCCAGAGGCACATGATCAGTGTATGATAGCAAACATGATCAGCGCATGATCAGTCACATGATCAGTGCATGATAAGCCACGTGATCAGTGCATGATCAGTCATGTGATCAGTGCATGATCAGTCACGTGATCAGTGCATGATAGCTGCGTGATCAGTGCATGATCAGCCACGTGATCAGTGCATGATTCCACGTGATCAGTGCATGATCAGTCACGTGATCAGTGCATGATCAGCCACGTGATCAGTGCATGATCAGCCACGTGATCAGTGCATGATCAGTCACGTGATCAGTGCATGATCAGCCACGTGATCAGTGCATGATCAGCCACGTGATCAGTGCATGATAGCCACGTGATCAGTGCATGATCAGTCACGTGATCAGTGCATGATCAGCCACGTGATCAGTGCATGATCAGTCACGTGATCAGTGCATGATCAGCCACGTGATCAGTGCATGATAGCCACGTGATCAGTGCATGATCAGTCACGTGATCAGTGCATGATCAGTCACGTGATCAGTGCATGATCAGCCACGTGATCAGTGCATGATCAGTCACGTGATCAGTGCATGATAGCTACGTGATCAGTGCATGATCAGCCACGTGATCAGTGCATGATAGCCACGTGATCAGTGCATGATCAGTCACGTGATCAGTGCATGATCAGTCACGTGATCAGTGCATGATCAGCCACGTGATCAGTGCATGATAGCCACGTGATCAGTGCATGATCAGCCACGTGATCAGTGCATGATCAGCCACGTGATCAGTATGATCAGCCACGTGATCAGTGCATGATAGCCACGTGATCAGTGCATGATCAGTCACGTGATCAGTGCATGATCAGCCACGTGATCAGTGCATGATCAGTCACGTGATCAGTATGATCAGCCACGTGATCAGTGCATGATAGCCACGTGATCAGTGCATGATCAGCCACGTGATCAGTGCATGATCAGTCACGTGATCAGTGCATGATCAGTCACGTGATCAGTGCATGTACCTGCGTGATCATGCATGATCAGTCACGTGATAGTGCATGATCAGCCACGTGATCAGTGCATGATATCAGTGCATGATAGCCACGTGATCAGTGCATGATAGCCACGTGATCAGTGCATGATCAGTCACGTGATAGTGCATGATCAGCCACGTGATCAGTGCATGATAGCCACGTGATCAGTGCATGATAGCCACGTGATCAGTGCATGATCAGTCACGTGATCAGTGCATGATCAGTCACGTGATAGTGCATGATCAGCCACGTGATCAGTGCATGATCAGCCACGTGATCAGTGCATGATCAGTCACGTGATCAGTGCATGATCAGTCACGTGATCAGTGCATGATCAGTCACGTGATCAGTGCATGATCAGTCACGTGATCAGTGCATGATCAGTCACGTGATCAGTGCATGGTAGCTACGTGATCATTGCATGATCAGCCACGTGATCAGTGCATGATAGCCACGTGATCAGTGCATGATCAGTCACGTGATCAGTGCATGATCAGCCACGTGATCAGTGCATGAGTGCCACGTGATCAGTGCATGATAGTCACGTGACAGTGTGTGATCAGCCACGTGATCAGTGCATGATCAGCCACGTGATCAGTGCATGATAGCCACGTGATCAGTGCATGATCAGTCACGTGATCAGTGTGATCAGCCACGTGATCAGTGCATGATCAGCCACGTGATCAGTGCATGATAGCCACGTGATCAGTGCATGATCAGTCACGTGATCAGTGCATGATCAGTCACGTGATCAGTGCATGATCAGTCACGTGATCAGTGCATGATCAGCCACGTGATCAGTGCATGATAGCCACGTGATCAGTGCATGATCAGTCACGTGATCAGTGCATGATCAGTCACGTGATCAGTGCATGATCAGCCACGTGATCAGTGCATGATCAGTCACGTGATCAGTGCATGATCAGCCACGTGATCAGTGCATGATCAGTCACGTGATCAGTGCATGATAGCTACGTGATCAGTGCATGATCAGCCACGTGATCAGTGCATGATAGCCACGTGATCAGTGCATGATCAGCCACGTGATCAGTGCATGATCAGTCACGTGATCAGTGCATGATCAGCCACGTGATCAGTGCATGATCAGTCATGTAGTCAGTGCATGATAGCCACGTGATCAGTGCATGATCAGTCACGTGATCAGTGTATGATCAGCCACGTGATCAGTGCATGATAGCCACGTGATCAGTGCATGATCAGTCACGTGATCAGTGTATGATCAGCCACGTGAACAGTGCATGCTCAGTCACGTGATCAGGGCCTGCTGAGCTGCGTGATTACTGTCTGCTCATCTGCTTGACAATTGCCAGCTGAGCTGCACGATTCCTGCCTGTCATCTGCTTGACAATTGCCAGCTGTGCTGCGTAATTCCTGCCTGCTCAGCTGCTTGATTATTGCCAGCTGAGCAGCATGATTTCTCAGAGCTGAGTTCCATGATTATTGCCTGCTGACTGATTCCTGCCTACTCAGCTCTTTGTTCATTGCCTCCAGAGGCACATGATCAGTGTATGACAGCAAACATGATCAGTGCATGATCAGTCACATGATCAGTGCATGATAAGCCACGTGATCAGTGCATGATCAGTCATGTGATCAGTGCATGATCAGTCATGTGATCAGTGCATGGTATCTGCGTGATCAGTGCATGATCAGCCACGTGATCAGTGCATGATGCCACGTGATCAGTGCATGATCAGTCACGTGATCAGTGCATGATCAGCCACGTGATCAGTGCATGATCAGCCACGTGATCAGTGCATGATAGCCACGTGATCAGTGCATGATCAGTCACGTGATCAGTGCATGATCAGCCACGTGATCAGTGCATGATCAGCCACGTGATCAGTGCATGATCAGCCACGTGATCAGTGCATGATAGCCACGTGATCAGTGCATGATCAGTCACGTGATCAGTGCATGATCAGTCACGTGATCAGTGCATGATCAGCCACGTGATCAGTGCATGATCAGTCACGTGATCAGTGCATGATAGCCACGTGATCAGTGCATGATCAGCCACGTGATCAGTGCATGATAGCCACGTGATCAGTGCATGATCAGCCACGTGATCAGTGCATGATCAGCCACGTGATCAGTGCATGACAGCCACGTGATCAGTATGATCAGCCACGTGATCAGTGCATGATAGCCACGTGATCAGTGCATGATCAGTCACGTGATCAGTGCATGATCAGTCACGTGATCAGTGCATGATCAGCCACGTGATCAGTGCATGATCAGTCACGTGATCAGTATGATCAGCCACGTGATCAGTGCATGATAGCCACGTGATCAGTGCATGATCAGTCACGTGATCAGTGCATGATCAGCACGTGATCAGTGCATGATCAGCCACGTGATCAGTGCATGATCAATTACGTGATCAGTGCATGATCAGTCACGTGATCAGTGCATGATAGCCACGTGATCAGTGCATGATCAGCCACGTGATCAGTGCATGATAGCCACGTGATCAGTGCATGATCAGCCACGTGATCAGTGCATGATCATCACGTGATCAGTGCATGATCAGTCACGTGATCAGTGCATGATCAGTCACGTGATCAGTGCATGATCAGCCACGTGATCAGTGCATGATATCAGTGCATGATAGCCACGTGATCAGTGCATGATAGCCACGTGATCAGTGCATGATCAGTCACGTGATAGTGTGTGATCAGCCACGTGATCAGTGCATGATATCCACGTGATCAGTGCATGATAGCCACGTGATCAGTGCATGATCAGTCACGTGATCAGTGCATGATCAGTCACGTGATAGTGTGTGATCAGCCACGTGATCAGTGCATGATCAGCCACGTGATCAGTGCATGATCAATTACGTGATCAGTGCATGATCAGTCACGTGACCAGTACATGATTGCTACGTGATCAGTGCATGATCAGCCACGTGATCAGTGCATGATAGCCACGTGATCAGTGCATGATCAGTCACGTGATCAGTGCATGATCAGTCACGTGATCAGTGCATGATCATTTACGTGATCAGTGCATGATCAGTCACGTGACCAGTATATGGTAGCTACGTGATCATTGCATGACAGCCACGTGATCAGTGCATGATAGCCACGTGATCAGTGCATGATCAGTCACGTGATCAGTGTATGATCAGCCACGTGATCAGTGCATGAGTGCCACGTGATCAGTGCATGATCAGTCACGTGATCAGTGCATGATCAGTCACGTGATCAGTGCATGATCAGCCACGTGATCAGTGCATGATCAGTCACGTGATCAGTGCATGATCAGTTACGTGATCAGTGCATGATCAGTCACGTGATCAGTGCATGGCAGCTACGTGATCAGTGCATGATCAGCCACGTGATCAGTGCATGATAGCCACGTGATCAGTGCATGATCAGTCACGTGATCAGTGTATGATCAGCCACGTGATCAGTGCATGATCAGTCACGTGATCAGTGCATGATCAGACGTGATCAGTGCATGATCAGTCACGTGATCAGTGCATGATCAGCCACGTGATCAGTGCATGATAGCCACGTGATCAGTGCATGATAGCCAGTGATCAGTGCATGATCAGTCACGTGATCAGTGCATGATCAGCCACGTGATCAGTGCATGATAGCCACGTGATCAGTGCATGATCAGTCACGTGATCAGTGCATGATCAGTCACGTGATCAGTGCATGATCAATTACATTGATCAGTCACGTGATCAGTGCATGATCAATTACATGATCAGTGCATGATCAGTCACGTGATCAGTGCATGTAGCTACGTGATCAGTGCATGATCAGCCACGTGATCAGTGCATGATAGCCACGTGATCAGTGCATGATCAGCCACGTGATCAGTGCATGATACCACGTGATCAGTGCATGATCAGTCACGTGATCAGTGCATGATCAGCCACGTGATCAGTGCATGATAGCCACGTGATCAGTGCATGATAGCCACGTGATCAGTGCATGATCAGTCACGTGATCAGTGCATGATCAGCCACGTGATCAGTGCATGATCAGCCACGTGATCAGTGCATGATAGCCACGTGATCAGTGCATGATCAGTCACGTGATCAGTGCATGATCAGCCACGTGATCAGTGCATGATCAGCCACGTGATCAGTGCATGATAGCCACGTGATCAGTGCATGATCAGTCACGTGATCAGTGCATGATCAGTCACGTGATCAGTGCATGATCAGCCACGTGATCAGTGCATGATCAATTACGTGATCAGTGCATGATCAGTCACGTGACCAGTACATGGTAGCTACGTGATCATTGCATGATCAGCCACGTGATCAGTGCATGATAGCCACGTGATCAGTGCATGATCAGTCACGTGATCAGTGCATGATCAGTCACGTGATCAGTGCATGATCAGTTACGTGATCAGTGCATGATCAGTCACGTGACCAGTGCATGGTAGCTACGTGATCAGTGCATGATCAGCCACGTGATCAGTGCATGATAGCCACGTGATCAGTGCATGATCAGTCACGTGATCAGTGCATGATCAGCCACGTGATCAGTGCATGATCAGTCACGTGATCAGTGCATGATCAGCCACGTGATCAGTGCATGATCAGTCACGTGATCAGTGCATGATCAGTCACGTGATCAGTGCATGATAGCCACGTGATCAGTGCATGATCAGCCACGTGATCAGTGCATGATCAGCCACGTGATCAGTGCATGATCAGTCACGTGATCAGTGCATGATAGCTACGTGATCAGTGCATGATCAGCCACGTGATCAGTGCATGATAGCCACGTGATCAGTGCATGATCAGTCACGTGATCAGTGCATGATCAGTCACGTGATCAGTGCATGATCAGTCACGTGATCAGTGCATGATCAGTCACGTGATCAGTGCATGATCAGTTACGTGATCAGTGCATGATCAGTCACGTGATCAGTGCATGGCAGCTACGTGATCAGTGCATGATCAGCCACGTGATCAGTGCATGATAGCCACGTGATCAGTGCATGATCAGTCACGTGATCAGTGCATGATCATCCACGTGATCAGTGCATGATCAGTCACGTGATCAGTGCATGATCAGACGTGATCAGTGCATGATCAGTCACGTGATCAGTGCATGATCAGCCACGTGATCAGTGCATGATAGCCACGTGATCAGTGCATGATAGCCAGTGATCAGTGCATGATCAGTCACGTGATCAGTGCATGATCAGCCACGTGATCAGTGCATGATAGCCACTGATCAGTGCATGATCAGTCACGTGATCAGTGCATGATCAGTCACGTGATCAGTGCATGATCAGTCACGTGATCAGTGCATGATCAGCCACGTGATCAGTGCATGATCAGTCACGTGATCAGTGCATGATAGCACGTGATCAGTGCATGATCAGTCCCGTGATCAGTGCATGATCAGCCACGTGATCAGTGCATGATAGCCACGTGATCAGTGCATGATCAGTCACGTGATCAGTGCATGATCAGCCACGTGATCAGTGCATGATCAGCCACGTGATCAGTGCATGATCAGCCACGTGATCAGTGCATGATCAATCACGTGATCAGTGCATGATCAGTCACGTGATCAGTGTATGATCAGCCACGTGAACAGTGCATGCTCAGTCACGTGATCAGGGCCTGCTGAGCTGCGTGATTACTGTCTGCTCATCTGCTTGACAATTGCCAGCTGAGCTGCACGATTCCTGCCTGTCATCTGCTTGACAATTGCCACCTGTGCTGCGTAATTCCTGCCTGCTCATCTACTTGATTATTGCCAGCTGAGCAGCATGATTTCTCAGAGCTGAGTTCCATGATTATTGCCTGCTGACTGATTCCTGCCTACTCAGCTCTTTGTTCATTGCCTCCAGAGGCACATGATCAGTGTATGACACCAAACATGATCAGCACATGATCAGTCACATGATCAGTGCATGATAGCCACGTGATCAGTGCATGATCAGTACGTGATCAGTGCATGATCAGTCATGTGATCAGTGCATGGTAGCTGCGTGATCATTGCATGATCAGCCACGTGATCAGTGCATGATAGCCACGTGATCAGTGCATGATCAGCCACGTGATCAGTGCATGATCAGTCACGTGATCAGTGCATGATCAGCCACGTGATCAGTGCATGATCAGTCACGTGACAGTGCATGATAGCTACGTGATCAGTGCATGATCAGCCACGTGATCAGTGCATGATAGCCACGTGATCAGTGCATGATCAGTCACGTGATCAGTGCATGATCAGTCACGTGATCAGTGCATGATCAGCCACGTGATCAGTGCATGATCAGTCACGTGATCAGTGCATGATCAGCCACGTGATCAGTGCATGATAGCCACGTGATCAGTGCATGATCAGTCACGTGATCAGTGCATGATCAGTCACGTGATCAGTGCATGATCAGCACGTGATCAGTGCATGTCAGTCATGTATCAGTGCATGATAGCCCGTGATCAGTGCATGATCAGTCCCGTGATCAGTGCATGATCAGCCACGTGATCAGTGCATGATAGCCACGTGATCAGTGCATGATCAGTCACGTGATCAGTGCATGATCAGCCACGTGATCAGTGCATGATAGCCACGTGATCAGTGCATGATCAGTCACGTGATCAGTGTATGATCAGCCACGTGAACAGTGCATGCTCAGTCACGTGATCAGGGCCTGCTGAGCTGCGTGATTACTGTCTGCTCATCTGCTTGACAATTGCCAGCTGAGCTGCACGATTCCTGCCTGTCATCTGCTTGACAATTGCCAGCTGTGTGCATAATTCCTGCCTGCTCAGCTGCTTGATTATTGCCAGCTGAGCAGCATGATTTCTCACAGCTGAGTTCCATGATTATTGCCTACTGATTCGTGCCTACTCAGCTCTTTGTTCATTGCCTCCAGAGGCACATGATCAGTGTATGATACCAAACATGATCAGCACATGATCAGTCACATGATCATGCATGATAAGCCACGTGATCAGTGCATGATCAGTCACGTGATCAGTGCATGATCAGTCATGTGATCAGTGCATGTAGCCACGTGATCAGTGCATGATCAGCCACGTGATCAGTGCATGATAGCCACGTGATCAGTGCATGATCAGTCACGTGATCAGTGCATGATCAGTCACGTGATCAGTGCATGATCAGCCACGTGATCAGTGCATGATCAGTCACGTGATCAGTGCATGATCAGTCACGTGATCAGTGCATGATCAGTCACGTGACCAGGTAGCTACGTGATCATTGCATGATCAGCCACGTGATCAGTGCATGATAGCCACGTGATCAGTGCATGATCAGTCACGTGATCAGTGCATGATCAGCCACGTGATCAGTGCATGATCAGTCACGTGATCAGTGCATGATCAGCCACGTGATCAGTGCATGATATCAGTGCATGATAGCCACGTGATCAGTGCATGATAGCCACGTGATCAGTGCATGATCAGTCACGTGATCAGTGCATGATCAGCCACGTGATCAGTGCATGATAGCCACGTGATCAGTGCATGATAGCCACGTGATCAGTGCATGATCAGTCACGTGATCAGTGCATGATCAGTCACGTGATCAGTGCATGATCAGCCACGTGATCAGTGCATGATCAGCCACGTGATCAGTGCATGATCAATTACGTGATCAGTGCATGATCAGTCACGTGACCAGTACATGGTTGCTACGTGATCAGTGCATGATCAGCCACGTGATCAGTGCATGATAGCCACGTGATCAGTGCATGATCAGTCACGTGATCAGTGCATGATCAGTCACGTGATCAGTGCATGATCAGCCACGTGATCAGTGCATGATCAGTCACGTGACCAGTATATGGTAGCTACGTGATCATTGCATGACAGCCACGTGATCAGTGCATGATAGCCACGTGATCAGTGCATGATCAGTCACGTGATCAGTGTATGATCAGCCACGTGATCAGTGCATGAGTGCCACGTGATCAGTGCATGATCAGTCACGTGATCAGTGCATGATCAGTCACGTGATCAGTGCATGATCAGCCACGTGATCAGTGCATGATCAGTCACGTGATCAGTGCATGATCAGTCACGTGATCAGTGCATGATCAGCCACGTGATCAGTGCATGATCAGTCACGTGATCAGTGCATGATCAGTCACGTGATCAGTGCATGATCAGCCACGTGATCAGTGCATGATCAGTCACGTGATCAGTGCATGATAGCTACGTGATCAGTGCATGATCAGCCACGTGATCAGTGCATGATAGCCACGTGATCAGTGCATGATCAGTCACGTGATCAGTGCATGATCAGCCACGTGATCAGTGCATGATCAGTCACGTGATCAGTGCATGATCAGTCACGTGATCAGTGCATGATAGCTACGTGATCAGTGCATGATCAGCCACGTGATCAGTGCATGATAGCCACGTGATCAGTGCATGATCAGTCACGTGATCAGTGCATGATCAGTCACGTGATCAGTGCATGATCAGTCACGTGATCAGTGCATGATCAGTCACGTGATCAGTGCATGATCAGTCACGTGATAGTGCATGATCAGCCACGTGATCAGTGCATGATAGCCACGTGATCAGTGCATGATAGCCACGTGATCAGTGCATGATCAGTCACGTGATCAGTGCATGATCAGTCACGTGATACGTGTGTGATCAGCCACGTGATCAGTGCATGATGAGCCACGTGATCAGTGCATGATCAATTACGTGATCAGTGCATGATCAGTCACGTGACCAGTACATGGTAGTTACGTGATCAGTGCATGATCAGCCACGTGATCAGTGCATGATAGCCACGTGATCAGTGCATGATCAGCCACGTGATCAGTGCATGATCAGTCACGTGATCAGTGCATGATCAGCCACGTGATCAGTGCATGATCAGCCACGTGATCAGTGCATGATCAGTCATGTGATCAGTGCATGATAGCCACGTGATCAGTGCATGATCAGCCACGTGATCAGTGCATGATAGCCACGTGATCAGTGCATGATCAGTCACGTGATCAGTGCATGATAGCCACGTGATCAGTGCATGACAGCCACGTGATCAGTGCATGATAGCCACGTGATCAGTGCATGATCAGTCACGTGATCAGTGCATGATCAGCCACGTGATCAGTGCATGATGCCACGTGATCAGTGCATGATCAGTCACGTGATCAGTGCATGATCAGCCACGTGATCAGTGCATGATCAGCCACGTGATCAGTGCATGATAGCCACGTGATCAGTGCATGATCATCACGTGATCAGTGTATGATCAGCCACGTGAACAGTGCATGCTCAGTCACGTGATCAGGGCCTGCTGAGCTGCGTGATTACTGTCTGCTCATCTGCTTGACAATTGCCAGCTGAGCTGCACGATTCCTGCCTGTCATCTGCTTGACAATTGCCAGCTGTGCTGCGTAATTCCTGCCTGCTCAGCTGCTTGATTATTGCCAGCTGAGCAGCATGATTCCTCACAGCTGAGTTCCATGATTATTGCCTGCTGACTGTTTGATTCGTGCCTACTCAGCTCTTTGTTTATTGCCTCCAGAGGCACATGATCAGTGTATGATAGCAAACATGATCAGTGCATGATCAGTCACATGATCAGCGCCATTAAGTCACGTGATCACTACATGATAGTCATGTGATCAGTCCATGCTCAGTCACGGTATCAGTGCATGATCAGCCACGTGATCAGTGCATGATCAGCCACGTGATCAGTGCATGATAGCCACGTGATCAGTGCATGATCAGTCACGTGATCAGTGCATGATCAGTCACGTGATCAGTGCATGATCAGCCACGTGATCAGTGCATGATCAGTCACCTGATCAGTGCATGATCAGTCACGTGACCAGTACATGGTAGCTACATGATCATTGCATGATCAGCCACGTGAGTAGTGCATGATAGCCACGTGATCAGTGCATGATCAGTCACGTGATCAGTGCATGATCAGTCATGTGATCAGTGCATGATCAGGCACGTGATCAGTGCATGATCAGCCACGTGATCAGTGCATGATAGCCACGTGATCAGTGCATGATCAGTCACGTGATCAGTGCATGATCAGTCACGTGATCAGTGCATGATCAGCCACGTGATCAGTGCATGATCAGTCACGTGATCAGTGCATGATAGCCACGTGATCAGTGCATGATCAGCCACGTGATCAGTGCATGATAGCCACGTGATCAGTGCATGATCAGTTACGTGATCAGTGCATGATCAGCCACGTGATCAGTGCATGGTCAGACACGTGATCAGTGTATGATCAGCCACGTGATCAGTGCATGATATCCACGTGATCAGTGCATGATCAATCACGTGATCAGTGTATGATCAGCCACGTGAACAGTGCATGCTCAGTCACGTGATCAGGGCCTGCTGAGCTGCGTGATTACTGTCTGCTCATCTGCTTGACAATTGCCAGCTGAGCTGCACGATTCCTGCCTGTCATCTGCTTGACAATTGCCAGCTGTGCTGCGTAATTCCTGCCTGCTCAGCTGCTTGATTATTGCCAGCTGAGCAGCATGATTCCTCACAGCTGAGTTCCATGATTATTGCCTGCTGACTGTTTGATTCGTGCCTACTCAGCTCTTTGTTTATTGCCTCCAGAGGCACATGATCAGTGTATGATAGCAAACATGATCAGTGCATGATCAGTCACATGATCAGCGCCATTAAGTCACGTGATCACTACATGATAGTCATGTGATCAGTCCATGCTCAGTCACGGTATCAGTGCATGATCAGCCACGTGATCAGTGCATGATCTGTCACATGATCAGTGTATGATCAGCCACGTGATCAGTGCATGGGCAGTCATGTGATCAGTGCATGATATAGACGTGATCAGTGCATGATCAGTCACGTGATCAGTGCATGATAGCCACGTGATCAGTGCATGATCAGTCACCTGATGGGTGTATGATCATTCACGTGACCTGTACATGGTAGCTACATGATCATTGCATGATCAGCCACGTGAGTAGTGCATGATAGCCACGTGATCAGTGCATGATCAGTCACGTGATCAGTGCATGATCAGTCATGTGACCAGTACATGGTAGCTGCGTGATCATGCATGATCAGCCACGTGATCAGTGCATGATAGCCACGTGATCAGTGCATGATCAGTCACGTGATCAGTGCATGATCAGTCACGTGATCAGTGCATGATCAGCCACGTGATCAGTGCATGATCAGTCACGTGATCAGTGCATGATCAGCCACGTGATCAGTGCATGATAGCCACGTGATCAGTGCATGATCAGTCACGTGATCAGTGCATGATCAGTCACGTGATCAGTGCATGATCAGTCACGTGATCAGTGCATGATCAGCCACGTGATCAGTGCATGATCAGCCACGTGATCAGTGCATGATCAATTACGTGATCAGTGCATGATCAGTCACGTGATCAGTGCATGATAGCCACGTGATCAGTGCATGATCAGCCACGTGATCAGTGCATGATCAGCCACGTGATCAGTGCATGATCAGTCACGTGATCAGTGCATGATCAGTCACGTGATAGTGTGTGATCAGCCACGTGATCAGTGCATGATCAGTCACGTGATCAGGGCCTGCTGAGCTGCGTGATTACTGTCTGCTCATCTGCTTGACAATTGCCAGCTGAGCTGCACGATTCCTGCCTGTCATCTGCTTGACAATTGCCACCTGTGCTGCATAATTCCTGCCTGCTCATCTACTTGATTATTGCCAGCTGAGCAGCATGATTTCTCAGAGCTGAGTTCCATGATTATAGCCTGCTGACTGATTCCTGCCTACTCAGCTCTTTGTTCATTGCCTCCAGATGCACATGATCAGTGTATGACACCAAACATGATCAGTGCATGATCAGTCACATGATCAGTGCATGATCAGCCACGTGATCAGTGCATGATCAATTACGTGATCAGTGCATGATCAGTCACGTGACCAGTACATGGTAGCTGCGTGATCAGTGCATGATCAGCCACGTGAGCAGTGCATGATAGCCACGTGATCAGTGCATGATCAGTCACGTGATCAGTGCATGATCAGTCACGTGATCAGTGCATGATCAGCCACGTGATCAGTGCATGATCAGTCACGTGATCAGTGCATGATCAGTCACGTGACCAGTGCATGGTAGCCACGTGATCAGTGCATGATCAGCCACGTGATCAGTGCATGATCAGCCACGTGATCAGTGCATGATCAGTTACGTGATCAGTGCATGATCAGCCACGTGATCAGTGCATGGTCAGACACGTGAACAGTGTATGATCAGCCACGTGATCAGTGCATGATATCCAAGTGATCAGTGCATGATCAATCACGTGATCAGTGTATGATCAGCCACGTGAACAGTGCATGCTCAGTCACGTGATCAGGGCCTGCTGAGCTGCGTGATTACTGTCTGCTCATCTGCTTGACAATTGCCAGCTGAGCTGCATGATTCCTGCCTGTCATCTGCTTGACAATTGCCAGCTGTGCTGTGTAATTCCTGCCTGCTCAGCTGCTTGATTATTGCCAGCTGAGCAGCATGATTCCTCACAGCTGAGTTCCATGATTATTGCCTGCTGACTGTTTGATTCGTGCCTACTCAGCTCTTTGTTTATTGCCTCCAGAGGCACATGATCAGTGTATGATAGCAAACATGATCAGCGCATGATCAGTCACATGATCAGCGCCATTAAGTCACGTGATCACTACATGATAGTCATGTGATCAGTCCATGCTCAGTCACGGTATCAGTGCATGATCAGCCACGTGATCAGTGCATGATCAGCCACGTGATCAGTGCATGATCAGCCACGTGATCAGTGCATGATCATCCACGTGATCAGTGCATGATAGCCACGTGATCAGTGCATGATCAGTCACGTGATCAGTGCATGATCAGTCACGTGATCAGTGCATGATCAGCCACGTGATCAGTGCATGATAGCCACGTGATCAGTGCATGATCAGTCACGTGATCAGTGCATGATCAGTCACGTGATCAGTGCATGATCAGGCACGTGATCAGTGCATGATCAGCCACGTGATCAGTGCATGATAGCCACGTGATCAGTGCATGATCAGTCACGTGATCAGTGCATGATCAGTCACGTGATCAGTGCATGATCAGCCACGTGATCAGTGCATGATCAGTCACGTGATCAGTGCATGATAGCTGCGTGATCAGTGCATGATCAGCCACGTGATCAGTGCATGATAGCCACGTGATCAGTGCATGATCAGTCACGTGATCAGTGCATGATCAGTCACGTGATCAGTGCATGATCAGCCACGTGATCAGTGCATGATCAGTCACGTGATCAGTGCATGATAGCTACGTGATCAGTGCATGATCAGCCACGTGATCAGTGCATGATAGCCACGTGATCAGTGCATGATCAGTCACGTGATCAGTGCATGATCAGCCACGTGATCAGTGCATGATAGCCACGTGATCAGTGCATGATCAGTCACGTGATCAGTGCATGATCAGTCACGTGATCAGTGCATGATAGCCACGTGATCAGTGCATGATCAGTCACGTGATCAGTGTATGATCAGCCACGTGAACAGTGCATGCTCAGTCACGTGATCAGGGCCTGCTGAGCTGCGTGATTACTGTCTGCTCATCTGCTTGACAATTGCCAGCTGAGCTGCACGATTCCTGCCTGTCATCTGCTTGACAATTGCCACCTGTGCTGCATAATTCCTGCCTGCTCATCCACTTGATTATTGCCAGCTGAGCAGCATGATTTCTCAGAGCTGAGTTCCATGATTATTGCCTACTGATTCGTGCCTACTCAGCTCTTTGTTCATTGCCTCCAGAGGCACATGATCAGTGTATGACACCAAACATGATCAGTGCATGATCAGTCACATGATCAGTGCATGATAAGCCACGTGATCAGTGCATGATCAGTCACGTGATCAGTGCATGATCAGCCACGTGATCAGTGCATGATCAGTCACGTGATCAGTGCATGATAGCTGCGTGATCAGTGCATGATCAGCCACGTGATCAGTGCATGATCAGTCACGTGATCAGTGCATGATCAGCCACGTGATCAGTGCATGATCAGTCACGTGACAGTGCATGGTAGCTACGTGATCAGTGCATGATCAGCCACGTGATCAGTGCATGATAGCCACGTGATCAGTGCATGATCAGTCACGTGATCAGTGCATGATCAGCCACGTGATCAGTGCATGATATCAGTGCATGATCAGCCACGTGATCAGTGCATGATAGCCACGTGATCAGTGCATGATCAGTCACGTGATCAGTGCATGATCAGCCACGTGATCAGTGCATGATAGCCACGTGATCAGTGCATGATAGCCACGTGATCAGTTCATGATCAGTGCATGATCAGCCACGTGATCAGTGCATGATCAGTCACGTGATCAGTGCATGATAGCCACGTGATCAGTGCATGATCAGCCACGTGATCAGTGCATGATAGCCACGTGATCAGTGCATGATCAGCCACGTGATCAGTGCATGATCAGCCACGTGATCAGTGCATGGTCAGACACGTGAACAGTGTATGATCAGCCACGTGATCAGTGCATGATATCCACGTGATCAGTGCATGATCAGTCACGTGATCAGTGTATGATCAGCCACGTGAACAGTGCATGCTCAGTCACGTGATCAGGGCCTGCTGAGCTGCGTGATTACTGTCTGCTCATCTGCTTGACAATTGCCAGCTGAGCTGCATGATTCCTGCCTGTCATCTGCTTGACAATTGCCAGCTGTGCTGCGTAATTCCTGCCTGCTCAGCTGCTTGATTATTGCCAGCTGAGCAGCATGATTCCTCACACCTGAGTTCCATGATTATTGCCTGCTGACTGTTTGATTCGTGCCTACTCAGCTCTTTGTTTATTGCCTCCAGAGGCACATGATCAGTGTATGATAGCAAACATGATCAGCGCATGATCAGTCACATGATCAGTGCCATTAAGTCACGTGATCACTACATGATAGTCATGTGATCAGTCCATGCTCAGTCACGGTATCAGTGCATGATCAGCCACGTGATCAGTGCATGATCAGCCACGTGATCAGTGCATGATAGCCACGTGATCAGTGCATGATCAGTCACGTGATCAGTGCATGATCAGTCACGTGATCAGTGCATGATCAGCCACGTGATCAGTGCATGATCAGCCACGTGATCAGTGCATGATAGCCACGTGATCAGTGCATGATCAGTCACGTGATCAGTGCATGATCAGTCACGTGATCAGTGCATGATCAGCCACGTGATCAGTGCATGATCAGCCACGTGATCAGTGCATGATCAGCCACGTGATCAGTGCATGATCAGTCACTGATCAGTGCATGATCAGTCACGTGATCAGTGCATGATAGCTACGTGATCAGTGCATGATCAGCCACGTGATCAGTGCATGATAGCCACGTGATCAGTGCATGATCAGTCACGTGATCAGTGCATGATAGTCACGTGATCAGTGCATGATCAGTCACGTGATCAGTGCATGATCAGCCACGTGATCAGTGCATGATCAGTCACGTGATCAGTGCATGATCAGCCACGTGATCAGTGCATGATCAGTCACGTGATCAGTGCATGATATAGACGTGATCAGTGCATGATCAGTCACGTGATCAGTGCATGATAGCCACGTGATCAGTGCATGATCAGTCACGTGATCAGTGCATGATCATTCACGTGACCAGTACATGGTAGCTACGTGATCATTGCATGATCAGCCACGTGATCAGTGCATGATAGCCACGTGATCAGTGCATGATCAGTCACGTGATCAGTGCATGATCAGTCACGTGATCAGTGCATGGTAGTTGCGTGATCATCACATGATCAGCCACGTGATCAGTGCATGATAGCCACGTGATCAGTGCATGATCAGTCACGTGATCAGTGCATGATCAGTCACGTGATCAGTGCATGATCAGCCACGTGATCAGTGCATGATCAGGCACGTGATCAGTGCATGATCAGCCACGTGATCAGTGCATGATAGCCACGTGATCAGTGCATGATCAGTCACGTGATCAGTGCATGATCAGTCACGTGATCAGTGCATGATCAGCCACGTGATCAGTGCATGATCAGCCACGTGATCAGTGCATGATCAATTACGTGATCAGTGCATGATCAGTCACGTGACCAGTACATGGTAGCTACGTGATCATTGCATGATCAGCCACGTGATCAGTGCATGATAGCCACGTGATCAGTGCATGATAGCCACGTGATCAGTGCATGATCAGTCATGTGATACGTGTGTGATCAGCCACGTGATCAGTGCATGATATCCACGTGATCAGTGCATGATCAGCCACGTGATCAGTGCATGATAGCCACGTGATCAGTGCATGATCAGTCACGTGATCATGTGTGATCAGCCACGTGATCAGTGCATGATCAGCCACGTGATCAGTGCATGATCAATTACGTGATCAGTGCATGATCAGTCACGTGACCAGTACATGGTAGCTACGTGATCATTGCATGATCAGCCACGTGATCAGTGCATGATAGCCACGTGATCAGTGCATGATCAGTCACGTGATCAGTGCATGATCATTTACGTGATCAGTGCATGATCAGTCACGTGATCAGTATATGTTAGCTACGTGATCATTCATGACAGCCACGTGATCAGTGCATGATAGCCACGTGATCAGTGCATGATCAGTTACGTGATCAGTGCATGATCAGCCACGTGATCAGTGCATGAGTGCCACGTGATCAGTGCATGATCAGCCACGTGATCAGTGCATGATCAGCCACGTGATCAGTGCATGATCAGTCACGTGATCAGTGCATGATCAGTCACGTGATCAGTGCATGATCATCACGTGATCAGTGCATGATCAGTCATGTATCAGTGCATGATAGCCCGTGATCAGTGCATGATCAGTCCCGTGATCAGTGCATGATCAGCCACGTGATCAGTGCATGATAGCCACGTGATCAGTGCATGATCAGTCACGTGATCAGTGCATGATCAGCCACGTGATCAGTGCATGATAGCCACGTGATCAGTGCATGACAATCACGTGATCAGTGCATGATCAGTCACGTGATCAGTGTATGATCAGCCACGTGAACAGTGCATGCTCAGTCACGTGATCAGGGCCTGCTGAGCTGCGTGATTACTGTCTGCTCATCTGCTTGACAATTGCCAGCTGAGCTGCACGATTCCTGCCTGTCATCTGCTTGACAATTGCCACCTGTGCTGCATAATTCCTGCCTGCTCAGCTGCTTGATTATTGCCAGCTGAGCAGCATGATTTCTCAGAGCTGAGTTCCATGATTATTGCCTGCTGACTGATTCTGCCTACTCAGCTCTTTGTTCATTGCCTCCAGAGGCACATGATCAGTGTATGACACCAAACATGATCAGTGCATGATCAGTCACATGATCAGTGCATGATAAGCCACGTGATCAGTGCATGATCAGTCACGTGATCAGTGCATGATCAGTCATGTGACCAGTACATGGTAGCTGCGTGATCAGTGCATGATCAGCCACGTGATCAGTGCATGATAGCCACGTGATCAGTGCATGATCAGCCACGTGATCAGTGCATGATCAGTCACGTGATCAGTGTGATGATCAGCCACGTGATCAGTGCATGATAGCCACGTGATCAGTGCATGATAGCCACGTGATCAGTGCATGATCAGTCACGTGATCAGTGCATGATCAGTCACGTGATCAGTGCATGATCAGCCACGTGATCAGTGCATGATCAGCCACGTGATCAGTGCATGATCAGTCACGTGATCAGTGCATGATCAGTCACGTGATCAGTGCATGATAGCTACGTGATCAGTGCATGATCAGCCACGTGATCAGTGCATGATAGCCACGTGATCAGTGCATGATCAGCCACGTGATCAGTGCATGATAGCCACGTGATCAGTGCATGATCAGTCACGTGATCATGTGTGATCAGCCACGTGATCAGTGCATGATCAGCCACGTGATCAGTGCATGATCAATTACGTGATCAGTGCATGATCAGTCACGTGATCAGTACATGGTAGTCACGTGATCAGTGCATGATCAGCCACGTGATCAGTGCATGATAGCCACGTGATCAGTGCATGATCAGTCACGTGATCAGTGCATGATCAGTCACGTGATCAGTGCATGATCATTCACGTGATCAGTGCATGATCAGTCACGTGACCAGTGCATGGTAGCCACGTGATCAGTGCATGATCAGCCACGTGATCAGTGCATGATAGCCACGTGATCAGTGCATGATCAGTCACGTGATCAGTGCATGATCAGCCACGTGATCAGTGCATATGTGCCACGTGATCAGTGCATGATAGTCACGTGACAGTGCATGATCAGCCACGTGATCAGTGCATGATCAGCCACGTGATCAGTGCATGATAGCCACGTGATCAGTGCATGATCAGTCACGTGATCAGTGCATGATCAGCCACGTGATCAGTGCATGATCAGCCCGTGAACAGTGCATGATCAGCCACGTGATCAGTGCATGATCAGCCACGTGATCAGTGCATGATCAGTTACGTGAGCAGTGTATGATCAGCCACGTGATCAGTGCATGGTCAGACACGTGAACAGTGTATGATCAGCCACGTGATCAGTGCATGATATCCAAGTGATCAGTGCATGATCAATCACGTGATCAGTGTATGATCAGCCACGTGAACAGTGCATGCTCAGTCACGTGATCAGGGCCTGCTGAGCTGCGTGATTACTGTCTGCTCATCTGCTTGACAATTGCCAGCTGAGCTGCACGATTCCTGCCTGTCATCTGCTTGACAATTGCCAGCTGTGCTGCGTAATTCCTGCCTGCTCAGCTGCTTGATTATTGCCAGCTGAGCAGCATGATTCCTCACAGCTGAGTTCCATGATTATTGCCTGCTGACTGTTTGATTCGTGCCTACTCAGCTCTTTGTTTATTGCCTCCAGAGGCACATGATCAGTGTATGATAGCAAACATGATCAGCGCATGATCAGTCACATGATCAGCGCCATTAAGTCACGTGATCACTACATGATAGTCATGTGATCAGTCCATGCTCAGTCACGGTATCAGTGCATGATCAGCCACGTGATCAGTGCATGATCAGCCACGTGATCAGTGCATGATCAGCCACGTGATCAGTGCATGATCATCCACGTGATCAGTGCATGATAGTACGTGATCAGTGCATGATCAGTCACGTGATCAGTGCATGATCAGTCACGTGATCAGTGCATGATCAGCCACGTGATCAGTGCATGATAGCCACGTGATCAGTGCATGATCAGTCACGTGATCAGTGCATGATCAGTCACGTGATCAGTGCATGATCAGGCACGTGATCAGTGCATGATCAGCCACGTGATCAGTGCATGATAGCCACGTGATCAGTGCATGATCAGTCACGTGATCAGTGCATGATCAGTCACGTGATCAGTGCATGATAGCCACGTGATCAGTGCATGATCAGCCACGTGATCAGTGCATGATAGCCACGTGATCAGTGCATGATCAGTCACGTGATCAGTGCATGATCAGCCACGTGATCAGTGCATGATCAGCCACGTGATCAGTGCATGATCAGTCACGTGATCAGTGCATGATAGCTACGTGATCAGTGCATGATCAGCCACGTGATCAGTGCATGATCAGCCACGTGATCAGTGCATGATCAGCCACGTGATCAGTGCATGATCAATTACGTGATCAGTGCATGATCAGTCACGTGATCAGTGCATGATAGCTACGTGATCAGTGCATGATCAGCCACGTGATCAGTGCATGATAGCCACGTGATCAGTGCATGATCAGCCACGTGATCAGTGCATGATCAGCCACGTGATCAGTGCATGATCAGTTACGTGATCAGTGCATGATCAGTCACGTGATCAGTGCATGTAGCCGTGATCAGTGCATGATCAGCCACGTGATCAGTGCATGATAGCCACGTGATCAGTGCATGATCAGCACGTGATCAGTGCATGATCAGCCACGTGATCAGTGCATGATCAGTCACGTGATCAGTGCATGATCAGCCACGTGATCAGTGCATGATATCCACGTGATCAGTGCATGATCAGTCACGTGATCAGTGCATGATCAGCCACGTGATCAGTGCATGATAGCCACGTGATCAGTGCATGATAGCCACGTGATCAGTGCATGATCAGTCACGTGATCAGTGCATGATCAGTCACGTGATCAGTGCATGATCAGCCACGTGATCAGTGCATGATAGCCACGTGATCAGTGCATGATAGTCACGTGATCAGTGCATGATCAGTCACGTGATCAGTGCATGATCAGCCACGTGATCAGTGCATGATAGTCACGTGATCAGTGCATGATCAGTCACGTGATCAGTGCATGATCAGTCACGTGATCAGTGCATGATCAGCCACGTGATCAGTGCATGATCAATTACGTGATCAGTGCATGATCAGTCACGTGATCAGTACATGGTAGCTACGTGATCATTGCATGATCAGCCACGTGATCAGTGCATGATAGCCACGTGATCAGTGCATGATCAGTCACGTGATCAGTGCATGATCAGTCACGTGATCAGTGCATGATCAGTCACGTGATCAGTGCATGATCAGTCACGTGATCAGTGCATGATAGCTACGTGATCAGTGCATGATCAGCCACGTGATCAGTGCATGATCAGCCACGTGATCAGTGCATGATCAGTCACGTGATCAGTGCATGATCAGCCACGTGATCAGTGCATGATAGCCACGTGATCAGTGCATGATCAGTCACGTGATCAGTGCATGATCAGTCACGTGATCAGTGCATGATCAGCACGTGATCAGTGCATGATCAGTCATGTATCAGTGCATGATAGCACGTGATCAGTGCATGATCAGTCCCGTGATCAGTGCATGATCAGCCACGTGATCAGTGCATGATAGCCACGTGATCAGTGCATGATCAGTCACGTGATCAGTGCATGATCAGCCACGTGATCAGTGCATGATAGCCACGTGATCAGTGCATGACAGCCACGTGATCAGTGCATGATCAGTCACGTGATCAGTGCATGATAGCCACGTGATCAGTGCATGATCAGTCACGTGATCAGTGTATGATCAGCCACGTGAACAGTGCATGCTCAGTCACGTGATCAGGGCCTGCTGAGCTGCGTGATTACTGTCTGCTCATCTGCTTGACAATTGCCAGCTGAGCTGCACGATTCCTGCCTGTCATCTGCTTGACAATTGCCACCTGTGCTGCATAATTCCTGCCTGCTCATCTACTTGATTATTGCCAGCTGAGCAGCATGATTTCTCAGAGCTGAGTTCCATGATTATTGCCTACTGATTCGTGCCTACTCAGCTCTTTGTTCATTGCCTCCAGAGGCACATGATCAGTGTATGACACCAAACATGATCAGTGCATGATCAGTCACATGATCAGTGCATGATAAGCCACGTGATCAGTGCATGATCAGTCACGTGATCAGTGCATGATCAGCCACGTGATCAGTGCATGATCAGTCACGTGATCAGTGCATGATAGCCACGTGATCAGTGCATGATCAGCCACGTGATCAGTGCATGATCAGTCACGTGATCAGTGCATGATCAGCCACGTGATCAGTGCATGATCAGTCACGTGACAGTGCATGATAGCTACGTGATCAGTGCATGATCAGCCACGTGATCAGTGCATGATAGCCACGTGATCAGTGCATGATCAGTCACGTGATCAGTGTGATCAGCCACGTGATCAGTGCATGATATCAGTGCATGATAGCCACGTGATCAGTGCATGATAGCCACGTGATCAGTGCATGATCAGTCACGTGATAGTGCATGATCAGCCACGTGATCAGTGCATGATAGCCACGTGATCAGTGCATGATCAGCCACGTGATCAGTGCATGATCAGTCACGTGATCAGTGCATGATCAGTCACGTGATCAGTGTATGATCAGCCACGTGATCAGTGCATGATATCCAAGTGATCAGTGCATGATCAATCACGTGATCAGTGTATGATCAGCCACGTGAACAGTGCATGCTCAGTCACGTGATCAGGGCCTGCTGAGCTGCGTGATTACTGTCTGCTCATCTGCTTGACAATTGCCAGCTGAGCTGCACGATTCCTGCCTGTCATCTGCTTGACAATTGCCAGCTGTGCTGCGTAATTCCTGCCTGCTCAGCTGCTTGATTATTGCCAGCTGAGCAGCATGATTCCTCACACCTGAGTTCCATGATTATTGCCTGCTGACTGTTTGATTCGTGCCTACTCAGCTCTTTGTTTATTGCCTCCAGAGGCACATGATCAGTGTATGATAGCAAACATGATCAGCGCATGATCAGTCACATGATCAGCGCCATTAAGTCACGTGATCACTACATGATAGTCATGTGATCAGTCCATGCTCAGTCACGGTATCAGTGCATGATCAGCCACGTGATCAGTGCATGATCTGTCACATGATCAGTGTATGATCATCCACGTGATCAGTGCATGGGCAGTCATGTGATCAGTGCATGATATAGACGTGATCAGTGCATGATCAGTCACGTGATCAGTGCATGATAGCCACGTGATCAGTGCATGATCAGTCACCTGATGGGTGTATGATCATTCACGTGACCTGTACATGGTAGCTACATGATCATTGCATGATCAGCCACGTGAGTAGTGCATGATAGCCACGTGATCAGTGCATGATCAGTCACGTGATCAGTGCATGATCAGTCACGTGATCAGTGCATGATCAGCCACGTGATCAGTGCATGATCAGCCACGTGATCAGTGCATGATCAGCCACGTGATCAGTGCATGATCAGTCACGTGATCAGTGCATGATCAGTCACGTGATCAGTGCATGATAGCCACGTGATCAGTGCATGATCAGCCACGTGATCAGTGCATGATAGCCACGTGATCAGTGCATGATCAGTCACGTGATCAGTGCATGATCAGCCACGTGATCAGTGCATGATGAGTCATGTATCAGTGCATGATAGCCACGTGATCAGTGCATGATCAGTCCGTGATCAGTGCATGATCAGCCACGTGATCAGTGCATGATAGCCACGTGATCAGTGCATGATCAGTCACGTGATCAGTGCATGATCAGTCACGTGATCAGTGTGTGATCAGCCACGTGAACAGTGCATGCTCAGTCACGTGATCAGGGCCTGCTGAGCTGCGTGATTACTGTCTGCTCATCTGCTTGACAATTGCCAGCTGAGCTGCACGATTCCTGCCTGTCATCTGCTTGACAATTGCCACCTGTGCTGCGTAATTCCTGCCTGCTCATCTACTTGATTATTGCCAGCTGAGCAGCATGATTTCTCAGAGCTGAGTTCCATGATTATAGCCTGCTGACTGATTCCTGCCTACTCAGCTCTTTGTTCATTGCCTCCAGAGGCACATGATCAGTGTATGACACCAAACATGATCAGCACATGATCAGTCACATGATCAGTGCATGATAAGCCACGTGATCAGTGCATGATCAATCATGTGATCAGTGCATGATCAGTCACGTGATCAGTGCATGATAGCCACGTGATCAGTGCATGATCAGCCACGTGATCAGTGCATGATAGCCACGTGATCAGTGCATGATCAGTCACGTGATCAGTGCATGATCAGTCACGTGATCAGTGCATGATCAGTCACGTGATCAGTGCATGATCAATCACTGATCAGTGCATGATCAGTCACGTGACAGTGCATGATAGCTACGTGATCAGTGCATGATCAGCCACGTGATCAGTGCATGATAGCCACGTGATCAGTGCATGATAGCCACGTGATCAGTGCATGATCAGTCACGTGATAGTGTGATCAGCCACGTGATCAGTGCATGATAGCCACGTGATCAGTGCATGATAGCCACGTGATCAGTGCATGATCAGTCACGTGATCAGTGCATGATCAGTCACGTGATAGTGTGTGATCAGCCACGTGATCAGTGCATGATCAGCCACGTGATCAGTGCATGATCAATTACGTGATCAGTGCATGATCAGTCACGTGATCAGTGCATGATAGCTACGTGATCAGTGCATGATCAGCCACGTGATCAGTGCATGATAGCCACGTGATCAGTGCATGATCAGCCACGTGATCAGTGCATGATCAGCCACGTGATCAGTGCATGATCAGTCACGTGATCATGCATGATCAGCCACGTGATCAGTGCATGATCAGCCACGTGATCAGTGCATGATCAGCCACGTGATCAGTGCATGATCAGCCACGTGATCAGTGCATGATCAGTCACGTGATCAGTGCATGATCAGTCACGTGATCAGTGCATGATCAGCCACGTGATCAGTGCATGATAGCCACGTGATCAGTGCATGATCAGTCACGTGATCAGTGCATGATCAGTCACGTGATCAGTGCATGATCAGCCACGTGATCAGTGCATGATCAGCCACGTGATCAGTGCATGATCAGCCACGTGATCAGTGCATGATCAGTCACGTGATCAGTGCATGATCAGTCACGTGATCAGTGCATGGTAGCTACGTGATCAGTGCATGATCAGCCACGTGATCAGTGCATGATAGCCACGTGATCAGTGCATGATCAGTCACGTGATCAGTGCATGATCAGTCACGTGATCAGTGCATGATCAGCCACGTGATCAGTGCATGATCAGCCACGTGATCAGTGCATGATAGCCACGTGATCAGTGCATGATCAGTCACGTGATCAGTGCATGATCAGTCACGTGATCAGTGCATGATCAGCCACGTGATCAGTGCATGATCAGCCACGTGATCAGTGCATGATCAGTCACGTGATCAGTGCATGATCAGTCACGTGATCAGTGCATGATAGCTACGTGATCAGTGCATGATCAGCCACGTGATCAGTGCATGATAGCCACGTGATCAGTGCATGATCAGTCACGTGATCAGTGCATGATCAGTCACGTGATCAGTGCATGATCAGTCACGTGATCAGTGCATGATAGCTACGTGATCATGCATGATCAGCCACGTGATCAGTGCATGATAGCCACGTGATCAGTGCATGATCAGTCACGTGATCAGTGCATGATCAGCCACGTGATCAGTGCATGAGTGCCACGTGATCAGTGCATGATCAGCCACGTGATCAGTGCATGATCAGCCACGTGATCAGTGCATGATCAGTCACGTGATCAGTGCATGATCAGTCACGTGATCAGTGCATGATCATCACGTGATCAGTGCATGATCAGTCATGTATCAGTGCATGATAGCCCGTGATCAGTGCATGATCAGTCCGTGATCAGTGCATGATCAGCCACGTGATCAGTGCATGATAGTCACGTGATCAGTGCATGATCAGTCACGTGATCAGTGCATGATCAGCCACGTGATCAGTGCATGATAGCCACGTGATCAGTGCATGACAGCCACGTGATCAGTGCATGATCAGTCACGTGATCAGTGTATCAGCCACGTGAACAGTGCATGATCAGTCACGTGATCAGGGCCTGCTGAGCTGCGTGATTACTGTCTGCTCATCTGCTTGACAATTGCCAGCTGAGCTGCACGATTCCTGCCTGTCATCTGCTTGACAATTGCCACCTGTGCTGCATAATTCCTGCCTGCTCATCTACTTGATTATTGCCAGCTGAGCAGCATGATTTCTCAGAGCTGAGTTCCATGATTATAGCCTGCCTACTCAGCTCTTTGTTCATTGCCTCCAGATGCACATGATCAGTGTGTGACACCAAACATGATCAGCACATGATCAGTCACATGATCAGTGCATGATAAGCCACGTGATCAGTGCATGATCAGTTACGTGATCAGTGCATGATCAGTCACGTGACCAGTGCATGATAGCTGCGTGATCAGTGCATGATCAGCCACGTGATCAGTGCATGATAGCCACGTGATCAGTGCATGATCAGTCACGTGATCAGTGCATGATCAGTCACGTGATCAGTGCATGATCAGCCACGTGATCAGTGCATGATCAGTTACGTGATCAGTGCATGATCAGTCACGTGATCAGTGCATGGTCAGCACGTGATCAGTGCATGATCAGCCACGTGATCAGTGCATGATAGCCACGTGATCAGTGCATGATCAGTCACGTGATCAGTGTATGATCAGCCACGTGAACAGTGCATGCTCAGTCACGTGATCAGGGCCTGCTGAGCTGCGTGATTACTGTCTGCTCATCTGCTTGACAATTGCCAGCTGAGCTGCATGATTCCTGCCTGTCATCTGCTTGACAATTGCCAGCTGTGCTGTGTAATTCCTGCCTGCTCAGCTGCTTGATTATTGCCAGCTGAGCAGCATGATTCCTCACAGCTGAGTTCCATGATTATTGCCTGCTGACTGTTTGATTCGTGCCTACTCAGCTCTTTGTTTATTGCCTCCAGAGGCACATGATCAGTGTATGATAGCAAACATGATCAGCGCATGATCAGTCACATGATCAGCGCCATTAAGTCACGTGATCACTACATGATAGTCATGTGATCAGTCCATGCTCAGTCACGGTATCAGTGCATGATCAGCCACGTGATCAGTGCATGATCAGCCACGTGATCAGTGCATGATAGCCACGTGATCAGTGCATGATCATCCACGTGATCAGTGCATGATCAGTACGTGATCAGTGCATGATCAGTCACGTGATCAGTGCATGATCAGCCACGTGATCAGTGCATGATCAGCCACGTGATCAGTGCATGATAGCCACGTGATCAGTGCATGATCAGTCACGTGATCAGTGCATGATCAGTCACGTGATCAGTGCATGATCAGGCACGTGATCAGTGCATGATCAGCCACGTGATCAGTGCATGATAGCCACGTGATCAGTGCATGATCAGTCACGTGATCAGTGCATGATCAGTCACGTGATCAGTGCATGATCAGCCACGTGATCAGTGCATGATCAGTCACGTGATCAGTGCATGATAGCCACGTGATCAGTGCATGATCAGCCACGTGATCAGTGCATGATAGCCACGTGATCAGTGCATGATCAGTCACGTGATCAGTGCATGATCAGTCACGTGATCAGTGCATGATCAGCCACGTGATCAGTGCATGATCAGTCACGTGATCAGTGCATGATAGCTACGTGATCAGTGCATGATCAGCCACGTGATCAGTGCATGATAGCCACGTGATCAGTGCATGATCAGCCACGTGATCAGTGCATGATCAGCCACGTGATCAGTGCATGATCAGTCACGTGATCAGTGCATGATAGCTACGTGATCAGTGCATGATCAGCCACGTGATCAGTGCATGATAGCCACGTGATCAGTGCATGATAGCCACGTGATCAGTGCATGATAGCCACGTGATCAGTGCATGATCAGTCACGTGATCGTGTGTGATCAGCCACGTGATCAGTGCATGATGAGTCACGTGATCAGTGCATGATCAATTACGTGATCAGTGCATGATCAGTCACGTGACCAGTACATGGTTGCTACGTGATCATTGCATGATCAGCCACGTGAGCAGTGCATGATAGCCACGTGATCAGTGCATGATAGCCACGTGATCAGTGCATGATCAGCCACATGATCAGTCACGTGATCAGTGCATGATCATTTACGTGATCAGTGCATGATCAGTCACGTGACCAGTATATGGTAGCTACGTGATCATTGCATGATCAGCCACGTGAGCAGTGCATGATAGCCACGTGATGTGCATGATCAGTTACGTGATCAGTGTATGATCAGCCACGTGATCAGTGCATGAGTGCCACGTGATCAGTGCATGATCAGTCACGTGACAGTGTGTGATCAGCCACGTGATCAGTGCATGATCAGCCACGTGATCAGTGCATGATAGCCACGTGATCAGTGCATGATCAGTTACGTGATCAGTGTATGATCAGCCACGTGATCAGTGCATGATCAGACACGTGATCAGTGCATGATCAGCCACGTGATCAGTGCATGATATCCACGTGATCAGTGCATGATCAGTCACGTGATCAGTGCATGATCAGTCACGTGATCAGTGCATGATCAGCCACGTGATCAGTGCATGATAGCCACGTGATCAGTGCATGATCAGTCACGTGATCAGTGCATGATCAGTCACGTGATCAGTGCATGATCAGCCACGTGATCAGTGCATGATCAATTACGTGATCAGTGCATGATCAGTCACGTGACCAGTACATGGTAGCTACGTGATCATTGCATGATCAGCCACGTGATCAGTGCATGATAGCCACGTGATCAGTGCATGATCAGTCACGTGATCAGTGCATGATCAGTCACGTGATCAGTGCATGATCAATTACGTGATCAGTGCATGATCAGTCACGTGATCAGTGCATGTAGCTACGTGATCAGTGCATGATCAGCCACGTGATCAGTGCATGATAGCCACGTGATCAGTGCATGATCAGCCACGTGATCAGTGCATGATCAGCCACGTGATCAGTGCATGATCAGTCACGTGATCAGTGCATGATCAGCCACGTGATCAGTGCATGATACCACGTGATCAGTGCATGATCAGTCACGTGATCAGTGCATGATCAGCCACGTGATCAGTGCATGATAGCCACGTGATCAGTGCATGATAGCCACGTGATCAGTGCATGATCAGTCACGTGATCAGTGCATGATCAGCCACGTGATCAGTGCATGATCAGCCACGTGATCAGTGCATGATAGCCACGTGATCAGTGCATGATCAGTCACGTGATCAGTGCATGATCAGTCACGTGATCAGTGCATGATCAGCCACGTGATCAGTGCATGATAGTCACGTGATCAGTGCATGATCAGTCACGTGATCAGTGCATGATCAGTCACGTGATCAGTGCATGATCAGCCACGTGATCAGTGCATGATCAATTACGTGATCAGTGCATGATCAGTCACGTGACCAGTACATGGTTGCTACGTGATCATTGCATGATCAGCCACGTGATCAGTGCATGATAGCCACGTGATCAGTGCATGATCAGTCACGTGATCAGTGCATGATCAGTCACGTGATCAGTGCATGATCATTTACGTGATCAGTGCATGATCAGTCACGTGACCAGTATATGGTAGCTACGTGATCAGTGCATGATCAGCCACGTGATCAGTGCATGATCAGCCACGTGATCAGTGCATGATAGCCACGTGATCAGTGCATGATCAGTCACGTGATCAGTGCATGATCAGTCACGTGATCAGTGCATGATCATGCACGTGATCAGTGCATGTGAGTCATGTAGTCAGTGCATGATAGCCCGTGATCAGTGCATGATCAGTCCCGTGATCAGTGCATGATCAGCCACGTGATCAGTGCATGATAGCCACGTGATCAGTGCATGATCAGTCACGTGATCAGTGCATGATCAGCCACGTGATCAGTGCATGATAGCCACGTGATCAGTGCATGACAATTACGTGATCAGTGCATGATCAATCACGTGATCAGTGCATGATAGCCACGTGATCAGTGCATGATCAGTCACGTGATCAGTGTATGATCAGCCACGTGAACAGTGCATGCTCAGTCACGTGATCAGGGCCTGCTGAGCTGCGTGATTACTGTCTGCTCATCTGCTTGACAATTGCCAGCTGAGCTGCACGATTCCTGCCTGTCATCTGCTTGACAATTGCCACCTGTGCTGCATAATTCCTGCCTGCTCAGCTGCTTGATTATTGCCAGCTGAGCAGCATGATTTCTCACAGCTGAGTTCCATGATTATTGCCTGACTGATTCCTGCCTACTCAGCTCTTTGTTCATTGCCTCCAGAGGCACATGATCAGTGTATGACACCAAACATGATCAGCACATGATCAGTCACATGATCAATGCATGATAAGCCACGTGATCAGTGCATGATCAGTACGTGATCAGTGCATGATCAGCCACGTGATCAGTGCATGATCAGTCACGTGATCAGTGCATGATAGCTGCGTGATCAGTGCATGATCAGCCACGTGATCAGTGCATGATCAGTCACGTGATCAGTGCATGATCAGCCACGTGATCAGTGCATGATCAGTCACGTGACAGTGCATGATAGCTACGTGATCAGTGCATGATCAGCCACGTGATCAGTGCATGATAGCCACGTGATCAGTGCATGATCAGTCACGTGATCAGTGCATGATCAGCCACGTGATCAGTGCATGATATCAGTGCATGATAGCCACGTGATCAGTGCATGATAGCCACGTGATCAGTGCATGATCAGTCACGTGATACGTGTGTGATCAGCCACGTGATCAGTGCATGATATCCACGTGATCAGTGCATGATAGCCACGTGATCAGTGCATGATTAGTCACGTGATCAGTGCATGATCAGTCACGTGATACGTGTGTGATCAGCCACGGATCAGTGCATGATGAGCCACGTGATCAGTGCAGGATCAATTACGTGATCAGTGCATGATCAGTCACGTGACCAGTACATGGTTGCTACGTGATCGTTGCATGATCAGCCACGTGAGCAGAGCATGATAGCCACGTGATCAGTGCATGATCAGTCACGTGATCAGTACATGATCAGTCACGTGAACAGTGCATGATCATTTACGTGATCTGTGCATGATCAGTCACGTGACCAGTATATGGTAGCTTCGTGATCATTCCATGACGAGCCACGTGAGCAGTGCATGATAGCCACGTGATGTGTGCATGATCAGTTACGTGAGCAGAGTATGATCAGCCACGTGATCAGTGCATGAGTGCCACGTGATCAGTGCATGATATGTCACGTGACAGGTGTGTGATCAGCCACGTGAACAGTGCATGTTCAGCCACGTGATCAGTGCATGATAGCCACGTGATCAGTGCATGGTCAGACACGTGAACAGTGTATGATCAGCCACGTGATCAGTGCATGATATCCAAGTGATCAGTGCATGATCAATCACGTGATCAGTGTATGATCAGCCACGTGAACAGTGCATGCTCAGTCACGTGATCAGGGCCTGCTGAGCTGCGTGATTACTGTCTGCTCATCTGCTTGACAATTGCCAGCTGAGCTGCACGATTCCTGCCTGTCATCTGCTTGACAATTGCCAGCTGTGCTGCGTAATTCCTGCCTGCTCAGCTGCTTGATTATTGCCAGCTGAGCAGCATGATTCCTCACACCTGAGTTCCATGATTATTGCCTGCTGACTGTTTGATTCGTGCCTACTCAGCTCTTTGTTTATTGCCTCCAGAGGCACATGATCAGTGTATGATAGCAAACATGATCAGCGCATGATCAGTCACATGATCAGCGCCATTAAGTCACGTGATCACTACATGATAGTCATGTGATCAGTCCATGCTCAGTCACGGTATCAGTGCATGATCAGCCACGTGATCAGTGCATGATCTGTCACATGATTAGTGTATGATCATCCACGTGATCAGTGCATGGGCAGTCATGTGATCAGTGCATGATATAGACGTGATCAGTGCATGATCAGTCTCGTGATCAGTGCATGATAGCCACGTGATCAGTGCATGATCAGTCACCTGATGGGTGTATGATCATTCACGTGACCTGTACATGGTAGCTACATGATCATTGCATGATCAGCCACGTGAGTAGTGCATGATAGCCACGTGATCACTGCATGATCAGTCACGTGATCAGTGGATGATCAGTCATGTGACCAGTACATGGTAGCTGCGTGATCATCGCATGATCAGCCACGTGATCAGTGCATGATCAGCCACGTGATCAGTGCATGATCAGCCACGTGATCAGTGCATGATCAGTCACGTGATCAGTGCATGATAGCCACGTGATCAGTGCATGATCAGCCACGTGATCAGTGCATGATAGCCACGTGATCAGTGCATGATCAGTCACGTGATCAGTGCATGATCAGTCACGTGATCAGTGCATGATCAGCCACGTGATCAGTGCATGATCAGCCACGTGATCAGTGCATGATCAGCCACGTGATCAGTGCATGATAGCCACGTGATCAGTGCATGATCAGTCACGTGATCAGTGCATGATCAGTCACGTGATCAGTGCATGATCAGCCACGTGATCAGTGCATGATCAGCCACGTGATCAGTGCATGATCAGTTACGTGATCAGTGCATGATCAGTCACGTGATCAGTGCATGGTAGCTACGTGATCATTGCATGATGAGCCACGTGATCAGTGCATGATAGCCACGTGATCAGTGCATGATCAGTCACGTGATCAGTGCATGATCAGCCACGTGATCAGTGCATGTCAGTCATGTATCAGTGCATGATAGCCCGTGATCAGTGCATGATCAGTCCCGTGATCAGTGCATGATCAGCCACGTGATCAGTGCATGATAGCCACGTGATCAGTGCATGATCAGTCACGTGATCAGTGCATGATCAGTCACGTGATCAGTGTATGATCAGCCACGTGAACAGTGCATGCTCAGTCACGTGATCAGGGCCTGCTGAGCTGCGTGATTACTGTCTGCTCATCTGCTTGACAATTGCCAGCTGAGCTGCACGATTCCTGCCTGTCATCTCCTTGACAATTGCCACCTGTGCTGCGTAATTCCTGCCTGCTCATCTGCTTGATTATTGCCAGCTGAGCAGCATGATTTCTCAGAGCTGAGTTCCATGATTATAGCCTGCTGACTGATTCCTGCCTACTCAGCTCTTTGTTCATTGCCTCCAGAGGCACATGATCAGTGTATGACACCAAACATGATCAGCACATGATCAGTCACATGATCAGTGCATGATAAGCCACGTGATCAGTGCATGATCAGTCATGTGATCAGTGCATGATCAGTCATGTGATCAGTGCATGATAGCTGCGTGATCAGTGCATGATCAGCCACGTGATCAGTGCATGATCAGTCACGTGATCAGTGCATGATAGCCACGTGATCAGTGCATGATCAGTCACGTGATCAGTGCATGATCAGTCACGTGATCAGTGCATGATCAGCCACGTGATCAGTGCATGATCAGTCACGTGATCAGTGCATGATCAGCCACGTGATCAGTGCATGATAGCCACGTGATCAGTGCATGATCAGTCACGTGATCAGTGCATGATCAGTCACGTGATCAGTGCATGATCAGCCACGTGATCAGTGCATGATCAGCCACGTGATCAGTGCATGATCAATTACGTGATCAGTGCATGATCAGTCACGTGATCAGTGCATGATAGCTACGTGATCAGTGCATGATCAGCCACGTGATCAGTGCATGATAGCCACGTGATCAGTGCATGATCAGTCACGTGATCAGTGCATGATCAGTCACGTGATCAGTGCATGATCAGTCACGTGATCAGTGCATGATCAGCCACGTGATCAGTGCATGATCAGTCACGTGATCAGTGCATGATAGCTACGTGATCAGTGCATGATCAGCCACGTGATCAGTGCATGATAGCCACGTGATCAGTGCATGATCAGCCACGTGATCAGTGCATGATCAGTCACGTGATCAGTGCATGATCAGCCACGTGATCAGTGCATGATCAGTCACGTGATCAGTATGATCAGCCACGTGATCAGTGCATGATCAGCCACGTGATCAGTGCATGATCAGTCACGTGATCAGTATGATCAGCCACGTGATCAGTGCATGATAGCCACGTGATCAGTGCATGATCAGTCACGTGATCAGTGCATGATCAGCCACGTGATCAGTGCATGATGCCACGTGATCAGTGCATGATCAGCCACGTGATCAGTGCATGATCAGCCACGTGATCAGTGCATGATCAGCCACGTGATCAGTGCATGATCAGTCACGTGATCAGTGTATGATCAGCCACGTGAACAGTGCATGCTCAGTCACGTGATCAGGGCCTGCTGAGCTGCGTGATTACTGTCTGCTCATCTGCTTGACAATTGCCAGCTGAGCTGCACGATTCCTGCCTGTCATCTGCTTGACAATTGCCACCTGTGCTGCGTAATTCCTGCCTGCTCATCTACTTGATTATTGCCAGCTGAGCAGCATGATTTCTCAGAGCTGAGTTCCATGATTATAGCCTGCTGACTGATTCCTGCCTACTCAGCTCTATGTTCATTGCCTCCAGAGGCACATGATCAGTGTATGACACCAAACATGATCAGTGCATGATCAGTCACATGATCAGTGCATGATAAGCCACGTGATCAGTGCATGATCAGTTATGTGATCAGTGCATGATCAGTCATGTGATCAGTGCATGGTAGCTGCGTGATCATGCATGATCAGCCACGTGATCAGTGCATGATAGCCACGTGATCAGTGCATGATCAGTCACGTGATCAGTGCATGATCAGTCACGTGATCAGTGCATGATCAGCCACGTGATCAGTGCATGATCAGCCACGTGATCAGTGCATGATCAGCCACGTGATCAGTGCATGATAGCCACGTGATCAGTGCATGATCAGTCACGTGATCAGTGCATGATCAGTCACGTGATCAGTGTATGATCAGCCACGTGAACAGTGCATGCTCAGTCACGTGATCAGGGCCTGCTGAGCTGCGTGATTACTGTCTGCTCATCTGCTTGACATTGCCAGCTGAGCTGCACGATTCCTGCCTGTCATCTGCTTGACAATTGCCAGCTGTGCTGCGTAATTCCTGCCTGCTCAGCTACTTGATTATTGCCAGCTGAGCAGCATGATTTCTCAGAGCTGAGTTCCATGATTATAGCCTGCTGATGATTCGTGCCTACTCAGCTCTTTGTTCATTGCCTCCAGAGGCACATGATCAGTGTATGACAGCAAACATGATCAGTGCATGATCAGTCACATGATCAGTGCATGATAAGCCACGTGATCAGTGCATGATCAGTCACGTGATCAGTGCATGATCAGTCATGTGATCAGTGCATGATAGCTGCGTGATCAGTGCATGATCAGCCACGTGATCAGTGCATGATCAGCCACGTGATCAGTGCATGATCAGCCACGTGATCAGTGCATGATAGCCACGTGATCAGTGCATGATCAGTCACGTGATCAGTGCATGATCAGCCACGTGATCAGTGCATGATCAGCCACGTGATCAGTGCATGATAGCCACGTGATCAGTGCATGATCAGCCACGTGATCAGTGCATGATCAGTCACGTGATCAGTGCATGATCAGCCACGTGATCAGTGCATGATCAGCCACGTGATCAGTGCATGATCAGTCACGTGATCAGTGCATGATCAGTCACGTGATCAGTGCATGATAGCTACGTGATCAGTGCATGATCAGCCACGTGATCAGTGCATGATAGCCACGTGATCAGTGCATGATAGCCACGTGATCAGTGCATGATAGCCACGTGATCAGTGCATGATCAGTCACGTGATCATGTGTGATCAGCCACGTGATCAGTGCATGATGAGCCACGTGATCAGTGCATGATCAATTACGTGATCAGTGCATGATCAGTCACGTGACCAGTACATGGTTGCTACGTGATCTTGCATGATCAGCCACGTGAGCAGAGCATGATAGCCACGTGATCAGTGCATGATCAGTCACGTGATCAGTACATGATCAGTCACGTGAACAGTGCATGATCATTTACGTGATCTGTGCATGATCAGTCACGTGACCAGTATATGGTAGCTACGTGATCATTCCATGACGAGCCACGTGAGCAGTGCATGATAGCCACGTGATGTGTGCATGATCAGTTACGTGAGCAGAGTATGATCAGCCACGTGATCAGTGCATGAGTGCCACGTGATCAGTGCATGATATGTCACGTGACAGGTGTGTGATCAGCCACGTGAACAGTGCATGTTCAGCCACGTGATCAGTGCATGATAGCCACGTGATCAGTGCATGATCAGTTACGTGAGCAGTGTATGATCAGCCACGTGATCAGTGCATGGTCAGACACGTGAACAGTGTATGATCAGCCACGTGATCAGTGCATGATATCCAAGTGATCAGTGCATGATCATCACGTGATCAGTGTATGATCAGCCACGTGAACAGTGCATGCTCAGTCACGTGATCAGGGCCTGCTGAGCTGCGTGATTACTGTCTGCTCATCTGCTTGACAATTGCCAGCTGTGCTGCGTAATTCCTGCCTGCTCAGCTGCTTGATTATTGCCAGCTGAGCAGCATGATTCCTCACACCTGAGTTCCATGATTATTGCCTGCTGACTGTTTGATTCGTGCCTACTCAGCTCTTTGTTTATTGCCTCCAGAGGCACATGATCAGTGTATGATAGCAAACATGATCAGCGCATGATCAGTCACATGATCAGCGCCATTAAGTCACGTGATCACTACATGATAGTCATGTGATCAGTCCATGCTCAGTCACGGTATCAGTGCATGATCAGCCACGTGATCAGTGCATGATCAGCCACGTGATCAGTGCATGATAGCTATGTGATCAGTGCATGATCAGTCACGTGATCAGTGCATGATCAGGCAGGTGATCAGTGCATGATCAGCCACGTGATCAGTGCATGATCAGTCACCTGATGGGTGTATGATCAGTCACGTGACCAGTACATGGTAGCTACATGATCATTGCATGATCAGCCACGTGAGTAGTGCATGATAGCCACGTGATCAGTGCATGATCAGTCACGTGATCAGTGCATGATCAGTCATGTGATCAGTGCATGATCAGCCACGTGATCAGTGCATGATCAGCCACGTGATCAGTGCATGATCAGTCACGTGATCAGTGCATGATCAGTCACGTGATCAGTGCATGATAGCTACGTGATCAGTGCATGATCAGCCACGTGATCAGTGCATGATAGCCACGTGATCAGTGCATGATCAGTCACGTGATCAGTGCATGATCAGTCACGTGACCAGTACATGGTAGCTACGTGATCATGCATGATCAGCCACGTGATCAGTGCATGATAGCCACGTGATCAGTGCATGATCAGTCACGTGATCAGTGCATGATCATCCACGTGATCAGTGCATGATCAGTCACGTGATCAGTGCATGATATAGGCGTGATCAGTGCATGATCAGTCACGTGATCAGTGCATGATCAGCCACGTGATCAGTGCATGATAGCCACGTGATCAGTGCATGATAGCCACGTGATCAGTGCATGATCAGTCACGTGATCAGTGCATGATCAGCCACGTGATCAGTGCATGATAGCCACGTGATCAGTGCATGATCAGCCACGTGATCAGTGCATGGTCAGACACGTGAACAGTGTATGATCAGCCACGTGATCAGTGCATGATAGCCACGTGATCAGTGCATGATCAGTCACGTGATCAGTGTATGATCAGCCACGTGAACAGTGCATGCTCAGTCACGTGATCTGGGCCTGCTGAGCTGCGTGATTACTGTCTGCTCATCTGCTTGACAATTGCCAGCTGAGCTGCACGATTCCTGCCTGTCATCTGCTTGACAATTGCCAGCTGTGCTGCGTAATTCCTGCCTGCTCAGCTGCTTGATTATTGCCAGCTGAGCAGCATGATTCCTCACACCTGAGTTCCATGATTATTGCCTGCTGACTGTTTGATTCGTGCCTACTCAGCTCTTTGTTTATTGCCTCCAGAGGCACATGATCAGTGTATGATAGCAAACATGATCAGCGCATGATCAGTCACATGATCAGCGCCATTAAGTCACGTGATCACTACATGATAGTCATGTGATCAGTCCATGCTCAGTCACGGTATCAGTGCATGATCAGCCACGTGATCAGTGCATGATCTGTCACATGATTAGTGTATGATCATCCACGTGATCAGTGCATGGGCAGTCATGTGATCAGTGCATGATATAGACGTGATCAGTGCATGATCAGTCACGTGATCAGTGCATGATAGCCACGTGATCAGTGCATGATCAGTCACCTGATGGGTGTATGATCATTCACGTGACCTGTACATGGTAGCTACATGATCATTGCATGATCAGCCACGTGAGTAGTGCATGATAGCCACGTGATCAGTGCATGATCAGTCACGTGATCAGTGCATGATCAGTCATGTGATCAGTGCATGATCAGGCACGTGATCAGTGCATGATCAGCCACGTGATCAGTGCATGATAGCCACGTGATCAGTGCATGATCAGTCACGTGATCAGTGCATGATCAGCCACGTGATCAGTGCATGATCAGCCACGTGATCAGTGCATGATCAGTCACGTGATCAGTGCATGTAGCTACGTGATCAGTGCATGATCAGCCACGTGATCAGTGCATGATAGCCACGTGATCAGTGCATGATCAGTCACGTGATCAGTGCATGATCAGCCACGTGATCAGTGCATGATCAGTCACGTGATCAGTGCATGATAGACGTGATCAGTGCATGATCAGTCACGTGATCAGTGCATGATCAGCCACGTGATCAGTGCATGATCAGCCACGTGATCAGTGCATGATAGCCACGTGATCAGTGCATGATCAGTCACGTGATCAGTGCATGATCAGCCACGTGATCAGTGCATGATAGCCACGTGATCAGTGCATGATCAGCCACGTGATCAGTGCATGATCAGCCACGTGATCAGTGCATGATCAGTTACGTGATCAGTGCATGATCAGCCACGTGATCAGTGCATGTCAGTCATGTGATCAGTGCATGATAGCCCGTGATCAGTGCATGATCAGTCCCGTGATCAGTGCATGATCAGCCACGTGATCAGTGCATGATAGCCACGTGATCAGTGCATGATCAGCCACGTGATCAGTGCATGATCAGCCACGTGATCAGTGCATGATCATCACGTGATCAGTGCATGATCAGCCACGTGATCAGTGCATGATAGCCACGTGATCAGTGCATGATCAGTCACGTGATCAGTGTATGATCAGCCACGTGAACAGTGCATGCTCAGTCACGTGATCAGGGCCTGCTGAGCTGCGTGATTACTGTCTGCTCATCTGCTTGACAATTGCCAGCTGAGCTGCACGATTCCTGCCTGTCATCTGCTTGACAATTGCCAGCTGTGCTGCATAATTCCTGCCTGCTCAGCTGCTTGATTATTGCCAGCTGAGCAGCATGATTCCTCACAGCTGAGTTCCATGATTATTGCCTGCTGACTGATTCGTGCCTACTCAGCTCTTTGTTCATTGCCTCCAGAGGCACATGATCAGTGTATGACACCAAACATGATCAGCACATGATCAGTCACATGATCAGTGCATGATAAGCCACGTGATCAGTGCATGATCAATTATGTGATCAGTGCATGATCAGTCATGTGACCAGTACATGTAGCTGCGTGATCAGTGCATGATCAGCCACGTGATCAGTGCATGATCAGTCACGTGATCAGTGCATGATCAGTCACGTGATCAGTGCATGATCAGCCACGTGATCAGTGCATGATAGCCACGTGATCAGTGCATGATAGCCACGTGATCAGTGCATGATCAGTCACGTGATCAGTGCATGATCAGTCACGTGATCAGTGCATGATCAGTCACGTGATCAGTGCATGATCAGCCACGTGATCAGTGCATGATAGCCACGTGATCAGTGCATGATCAGTCACGTGATCAGTGCATGATAGTCACGTGATCAGTGCATGATCAGCCACGTGATCAGTGCATGATCAGCCACGTGATCAGTGCATGATCAGCCACGTGATCAGTGCATGATCAGCCACGTGATCAGTGCATGATCAGTCACGTGATCAGTGCATGATCAGTCACGTGATCAGTGCATGATCATTTACGTGATCAGTGCATGATCAGTCACGTGACCAGTATATGGTAGCTACGTGATCATTCCATGACGAGCCACGTGAGCAGTGCATGATAGCCACGTGATGTGTGCATGATGAGTTACGTGAGCAGAGTATGATCAGCCACGTGATCAGTGCATGAGTGCCACGTGATCAGTGCATGATATGTCACGTGACAGTGTATGATCAGCCACGTGATCAGTGCATGTTCAGCCACGTGATCAGTGCATGATAGCCACGTGATCAGTGCATGATCAGTTACGTGAGCAGTGTATGATCAGCCACGTGATCAGTGCATGGTCAGACACGTGAACAGTGTATGATCAGCCACGTGATCAGTGCATGATATCCAAGTGATCAGTGCATGATCATCACGTGATCAGTGTATGATCAGCCACGTGAACAGTGCATGCTCAGTCACGTGATCAGGGCCTGCTGAGCTGCGTGATTACTGTCTGCTCATCTGCTTGACAATTGCCAGCTGAGCTGCACGATTCCTGCCTGTCATCTGCTTGACAATTGCCAGCTGTGCTGCGTAATTCCTGCCTGCTCAGCTGCTTGATTATTGCCAGCTGAGCAGCATGATTCCTCACAGCTGAGTTCCATGATTATTGCCTGCTGACTGTTTGATTCGTGCCTACTCAGCTCTTTGTTTATTGCCTCCAGAGGCACATGATCAGTGTATGATAGCAAACATGATCAGTGCATGATCAGTCACATGATCAGCGCCATTAAGTCACGTGATCACTACATGATAGTCATGTGATCAGTCCATGCTCAGTCACGTATCAGTGCATGATCAGCCACGTGATCAGTGCATGATCAGCCACGTGATCAGTGCATGATCAGCCACGTGATCAGTGCATGATCAGTCACGTGATCAGTGCATGATCAGGCACGTGATCAGTGCATGATCAGCCACGTGATCAGTGCATGATAGCCACGTGATCAGTGCATGATCAGTCACCTGATGGGTGTATGATCAGTCACGTGACCAGTACATGGTAGCTACATGATCATTGCATGATCAGCCACGTGAGTAGTGCATGATAGCCACGTGATCAGTGCATGATCAGTCACGTGATCAGTGCATGATCAGTCATGTGATCAGTGCATGATCAGGCACGTGATCAGTGCATGATCAGCCACGTGATCAGTGCATGATAGCCACGTGATCAGTGCATGATCAGTCACGTGATCAGTGCATGATCAGTCACGTGATCAGTGCATGATCAGCCACGTGATCAGTGCATGATCAGTCACGTGATCAGTGCATGATCAGTCACGTGATCAGTGCATGATCAGCCACGTGATCAGTGCATGATCAGCCACGTGATCAGTGCATGATCAGCCACGTGATCAGTGCATGATCAGTCACGTGATCAGTGCATGATAGCTACGTGATCAGTGCATGATCAGCCACGTGATCAGTGCATGATAGCCACGTGATCAGTGCATGATCAGTCACGTGATCAGTGCATGATCAGTCACGTGATCAGTGCATGATCAGTCACGTGATCAGTGCATGATCAATTACGTGATCAGTGCATGATCAGTCACGTGACCAGTACATGGTAGCTACGTGATCATTGCATGATCAGCCACGTGAGCAGTGCATGATAGCCACGTGATCAGTGCATGATCAGTCACATGATCAGTGCATGATCATCCACGTGATCAGTGCATGATCAGTCACGTGATCAGTGCATGATATAGACGTGATCAGTGCATGATCAGTCACGTGATCAGTGCATGATCAGCCACGTGATCAGTGCATGATAGCCACGTGATCAGTGCATGATAGCCAGTGATCAGTGCATGATCAGTCACGTGATCAGTGCATGATCAGCCACGTGATCAGTGCATGATAGCCACGTGATCAGTGTATGATCAGCCACGTGATCAGTGCATGGTCAGACACGTGAACAGTGTATGATCAGCCACGTGATCAGTGCATGATAGCCACGTGATCAGTGCATGATCAGTCACGTGATCAGTGTATGATCAGCCACGTGAACAGTGCATGCTCAGTCACGTGATCTGGGCCTGCTGAGCTGCGTGATTACTGTCTGCTCATCTGCTTGACAATTGCCAGCTGAGCTGCACGATTCCTGCCTGTCATCTGCTTGACAATTGCCAGCTGTGCTGCGTAATTCCTGCCTGCTCAGCTGCTTGATTATTGCCAGCTGAGCAGCATGATTCCTCACACCTGAGTTCCATGATTATTGCCTGCTGACTGTTTGATTCGTGCCTACTCAGCTCTTTGTTTATTGCCTCCAGAGGCACATGATCAGTGTATGATAGCAAACATGATCAGTGCATGATCAGTCACATGATCAGCGCCATTAAGTCACGTGATCACTACATGATAGTCATGTGATCAGTCCATGCTCAGTCACGGTATCAGTGCATGATCAGCCACGTGATCAGTGCATGATCTGTCACATGATTAGTGTATGATCATCCACGTGATCAGTGCATGGGCAGTCATGTGATCAGTGCATGATATAGACGTGATCAGTGCATGATCAGTCTCGTGATCAGTGCATGATAGCCACGTGATCAGTGCATGATCAGTCACCTGATGGGTGTATGATCATTCACGTGACCTGTACATGGTAGCTACATGATCATTGCATGATCAGCCACGTGAGTAGTGCATGATAGCCACGTGATCAGTGCATGATCAGTCACGTGATCAGTGCATGATCAGTCATGTGATCAGTGCATGATCAGGCACGTGATCAGTGCATGATCAGCCACGTGATCAGTGCATGATAGCCACGTGATCAGTGCATGATCAGTCACGTGATCAGTGCATGATCAGTCACGTGATCAGTGCATGATCAGCCACGTGATCAGTGCATGATCAGTCACGTGATCAGTATATGTAGCTACGTGATCAGTGCATGACAGCCACGTGATCAGTGCATGATAGCCACGTGATCAGTGCATGATCAGTTACGTGATCAGTGCATGATCAGCCACGTGATCAGTGCATGATGCCACGTGATCAGTGCATGATAGTCACGTGATCAGTGCATGATCAGCCACGTGATCAGTGCATGATCAGCCACGTGATCAGTGCATGATAGCCACGTGATCAGTGCATGATCAGTCACGTGATCAGTGCATGATCAGTCACGTGATCAGTGCATGATCAGCCACGTGATCAGTGCATGATCAGCCACGTGATCAGTGCATGATCAGCCACGTGATCAGTGCATGATCAGTCACGTGATCAGTGCATGATCAGCCACGTGATCAGTGCATGATCAGCCACGTGATCAGTGCATGATCAATTACGTGATCAGTGCATGATCAGTCACGTGATCAGTGCATGGTAGCTACGTGATCAGTGCATGATCAGCCACGTGATCAGTGCATGATAGCCACGTGATCAGTGCATGATCAGTCACGTGATCAGTGCATGATCAGTCACGTGATCAGTGCATGATCAGTCACGTGATCAGTGCATGATCAATTACGTGATCAGTGCATGATCAGTCACGTGACCAGTACATGGTAGCTACGTGATCATTGCATGATCAGCCACGTGAGCAGTGCATGATAGCCACGTGATCAGTGCATGATCAGTCACGTGATCAGTGTATGATCAGCCACGTGATCAGTGCATGATCAGTCACGTGATCAGTGCATGATATCACGTGATCAGTGCATGATCAGTCACGTGATCAGTGCATGATCAGCCACGTGATCAGTGCATGATAGCCACGTGATCAGTGCATGATCAGTTACGTGAGCAGTGTATGATCAGCCACGTGATCAGTGCATGGTCAGACACGTGAACAGTGTATGATCAGCCACGTGATCAGTGCATGATAGCCACGTGATCAGTGCATGATCAGTCACGTGATCAGTGTATGATCAGCCACGTGAACAGTGCATGCTCAGTCACGTGATCAGGGCCTGCTGAGCTGCGTGATTACTGTCTGCTCATCTGCTTGACAATTGCCAGCTGAGCTGCACGATTCCTGCCTGTCATCTGCTTGACAATTGCCAGCTGTGCTGCGTAATTCCTGCCTGCTCAGCTGCTTGATTATTGCCAGCTGAGCAGCATGATTCCTCACACCTGAGTTCCATGATTATTGCCTGCTGACTGTTTGATTCGTGCCTACTCAGCTCTTTGTTTATTGCCTCCAGAGGCACATGATCAGTGTATGATAGCAAACATGATCAGCGCATGATCAGTCACATGATCAGCGCCATTAAGTCACGTGATCACTACATGATAGTCATGTGATCAGTCCATGATCAGTCACGTGATCAGTGCATGATCAGCCACGTGATCAGTGCATGATCAGTCACGTGATCAGTGTATGATCAGTCACGTGATCAGTGCATGGTAGCACGTGATCAGTGCATGATCAGCCACGTGATCAGTGCATGATAGCCACGTGATCAGTGCATGATCAGTCACGTGATCAGTGCATGATCAGTCACGTGATCAGTGCATGATCAGGCACGTGATCAGTGCATGATCAGCCACGTGATCAGTGCATGATAGCCACGTGATCAGTGCATGATCAGTCACGTGATCAGTGCATGATCAGTCACGTGATCAGTGCATGATCAACGTGATCAGTGCATGATCAGTCACGTGACCAGTATATGTAGCTACGTGATCATTGCATGACAGCCACGTGATCAGTGCATGATAGCCACGTGATCAGTGCATGATCAGTCACGTGATCAGTGTATGATCAGCCACGTGATCAGTGCATGAGTGCCACGTGATCAGTGCATGATAGTCACGTGATCAGTGCATGATCAGCCACGTGATCAGTGCATGATCAGCCACGTGATCAGTGCATGATAGCCACGTGATCAGTGCATGATCAGTTACGTGATCAGTGCATGATCAGCCACGTGATCAGTGCATGATCAGTCACGTGATCAGTGCATGATCAGCCACGTGATCAGTGCATGATCAGCCACGTGATCAGTGCATGATCAATCACGTGATCAGTGCATGATCAGTCACGTGATCAGTGCATGGTAGCTACGTGATCAGTGCATGATCAGCCACGTGATCAGTGCATGATAGCCACGTGATCAGTGCATGATCAGTCACGTGATCAGTGCATGATCAGTCACGTGATCAGTGCATGATAGTCACGTGATCAGTGCATGATCAGTACGTGATCAGTGCATGATCAGTCACGTGACAGTACATGGTAGCTACGTGATCATTGCATGATCAGCCACGTGATCAGTGCATGATAGCCACGTGATCAGTGCATGATCAGTCACATGATCAGTGCATGATCATCCACGTGATCAGTGCATGATCAGTCACGTGATCAGTGCATGATATAGCCGTGATCAGTGCATGATCAGTCACGTGATCAGTGCATGATCAGCCACGTGATCAGTGCATGATAGCCACGTGATCAGTGCATGATAGCCAGTGATCAGTGCATGATCAGTCACGTGATCAGTGCATGATCAGCCACGTGATCAGTGCATGATCAGCCACGTGATCAGTGCATGATCAGCCACGTGATCAGTGCATGGTCAGACACGTGAACAGTGTATGATCAGCCACGTGATCAGTGCATGATAGCCACGTGATCAGTGCATGATCAGTCACGTGATCAGTGTATGATCAGCCACGTGAACAGTGCATGCTCAGTCACGTGATCAGGGCCTGCTGAGCTGCGTGATTACTGTCTGCTCATCTGCTTGACAATTGCCAGCTGAGCTGCACGATTCCTGCCTGTCATCTGCTTGACAATTGCCAGCTGTGCTGCGTAATTCCTGCCTGCTCAGCTGCTTGATTATTGCCAGCTGAGCAGCATGATTCCTCACAGCTGAGTTCCATGATTATTGCCTGCTGACTGTTTGATTCGTGCCTACTCAGCTCTTTGTTTATTGCCTCCAGAGGCACATGATCAGTGTATGATAGCAAACATGATCAGCGCATGATCAGTCACATGATCAGCGCCATTAAGTCACGTGATCACTACATGATAGTCATGTGATCAGTCCATGCTCAGTCACGGTATCAGTGCATGATCAGCCACGTGATCAGTGCATGATCAGTCACGTGATCAGTGTATGATCATCCACGTGATCAGTGCATGATCAGTCATGTGATCAGTGCATGATATAGACGTGATCAGTGCATGATCAGTCACGTGATCAGTGCATGATAGCCACGTGATCAGTGCATGATCAGTCACCTGATGGGTGTATGATCAGTCACGTGACCAGTACATGGTAGCTACATGATCATTGCATGATCAGCCACGTGAGTAGTGCATGATAGCCACGTGATCAGTGCATGATCAGTCACGTGATCAGTGCATGATCAGTCACGTGATCAGTGCATGATCAGGCACGTGATCAGTGCATGATCAGCCACGTGATCAGTGCATGATAGCCACGTGATCAGTGCATGATCAGTCACGTGATCAGTGCATGATCAGTCACGTGATCAGTGCATGATCAGCCACGTGATCAGTGCATGATCAGCCACGTGATCAGTGCATGATCAGTTACGTGATCAGTGCATGATCAGTCACGTGATCAGTGCATGATAGCTACGTGATCAGTGCATGATCAGCCACGTGATCAGTGCATGATAGCCACGTGATCAGTGCATGATCAGTCACGTGATCAGTGCATGATCAGTCACGTGATCAGTGCATGATCAGTCACGTGATCAGTGCATGATCAGCCACGTGATCAGTGCATGATCAGTCACGTGATCAGTGCATGATAGCCACGTGATCAGTGCATGATCAGCCACGTGATCAGTGCATGATAGCCACGTGATCAGTGCATGATCAGCCACGTGATCAGTGCATGATCAGCCACGTGATCAGTGCATGATCAGTCACGTGATCAGTGCATGATCAGTCACGTGATCAGTGCATGATCAGCCACGTGATCAGTGCATGATCATTCACGTGATCAGTGCATGATCAGTCACGTGATCAGTATATGTAGCTACGTGATCATTGCATGACAGCCACGTGATCAGTGCATGATAGCCACGTGATCAGTGCATGATCAGTCACGTGATCAGTGCATGATCAGCCACGTGATCAGTGCATGATGCCACGTGATCAGTGCATGATAGTCACGTGATCAGTGCATGATCAGCCACGTGATCAGTGCATGATCAGCCACGTGATCAGTGCATGATAGCCACGTGATCAGTGCATGATCAGTCACGTGATCAGTGCATGATCAGTCACGTGATCAGTGCATGATCAGCCACGTGATCAGTGCATGATCAGCCACGTGATCAGTGCATGATCAGTCACGTGATCAGTGCATGATCAGTCACGTGATCAGTGCATGATCAGCCACGTGATCAGTGCATGATCAGCCACGTGATCAGTGCATGATCAATTACGTGATCAGTGCATGATCAGTCACGTGACCAGTACATGGTAGCTACGTGATCATGCATGATCAGCCACGTGAGCAGTGCATGATAGCCACGTGATCAGTGCATGATCAGTCACGTGATCAGTGCATGATCAGTCACGTGATCAGTGCATGATCAGTCACGTGATCAGTGCATGATCAATTACGTGATCAGTGCATGATCAGTCACGTGACCAGTACATGGTAGCTACGTGATCATTGCATGATCAGCCACGTGAGCAGTGCATGATAGCCACGTGATCAGTGCATGATCAGTCACGTGATCAGTGTATGATCAGCCACGTGATCAGTGCATGATAGTCACGTGATCAGTGCATGATATCACGTGATCAGTGCATGATCAGTCACGTGATCAGTGCATGATCAGCCACGTGATCAGTGCATGATAGCCACGTGATCAGTGCATGATCAGTTACGTGAGCAGTGTATGATCAGCCACGTGATCAGTGCATGGTCAGACACGTGAACAGTGTATGATCAGCCACGTGATCAGTGCATGATAGCCACGTGATCAGTGCATGATCAGTCACGTGATCAGTGTATGATCAGCCACGTGAACAGTGCATGCTCAGTCACGTGATCTGGGCCTGCTGAGCTGCGTGATTACTGTCTGCTCATCTGCTTGACAATTGCCAGCTGAGCTGCACGATTCCTGCCTGTCATCTGCTTGACAATTGCCAGCTGTGCTGCGTAATTCCTGCCTGCTCAGCTGCTTGATTATTGCCAGCTGAGCAGCATGATTCCTCACAGCTGAGTTCCATGATTATTGCCTGCTGACTGTTTGATTCGTGCCTACTCAGCTCTTTGTTTATTGCCTCCAGAGGCACATGATCAGTGTATGATAGCAAACATGATCAGCGCATGATCAGTCACATGATCAGCGCCATTAAGTCACGTGATCACTACATGATAGTCATGTGATCAGTCCATGCTCAGTCACGGTATCAGTGCATGATCAGCCACGTGATCAGTGCATGATCAGCCAGGTGATCAGTGCATGATAGCTATGTGATCAGTGCATGATCAGTCACGTGATCAGTGCATGATCAGGCACGTGATCAGTGCATGATCAGTCACGTGATCAGTGCATGATCAGTCACGTGATCAGTGCATGATCAGTCACGTGATCAGTGCATGATCAGCCACGTGATCAGTGCATGATCAGTCACATGATCAGTGCATGATCAGCCACGTGATCAGTGCATGATCAGTCACGTGATCAGTGCATGATAGACGTGATCAGTGCATGATCAGTCACGTGATCAGTGCATGATAGCCACGTGATCAGTGCATGATCAGTCACGTGATCAGTGCATGATCAGTCACGTGATCAGTGCATGATAGCTACGTGATCAGTGCATGATCAGCCACGTGATCAGTGCATGATAGCCACGTGATCAGTGCATGATCAGTCACGTGATCAGTGCATGATCAGTCATGTGATCAGTGCATGATCAGGCACGTGATCAGTGCATGATCAGCCACGTGATCAGTGCATGATAGCCACGTGATCAGTGCATGATCAGTCACGTGATCAGTGCATGATCAGTCACGTGAACAGTGCATGATCATTTACGTGATCAGTGCATGATCAGTCACGTGACCAGTATATGGTAGCTACGTGATCATTCCATGACGAGCCACGTGAGCAGTGCATGATAGCCACGTGATGTGTGCATGATGAGTTACGTGAGCAGAGTATGATCAGCCACGTGATCAGTGCATGAGTGCCACGTGATCAGTGCATGATATGTCACGTGACAGTGTGTGATCAGCCACGTGAACAGTGCATGTTCAGCCACGTGATCAGTGCATGATAGCCACGTGATCAGTGCATGATCAGTTACGTGAGCAGTGTATGATCAGCCACGTGATCAGTGCATGGTCAGACACGTGAACAGTGTATGATCAGCCACGTGATCAGTGCATGATATCCAAGTGATCAGTGCATGATCATCACGTGATCAGTGTATGATCAGCCACGTGAACAGTGCATGCTCAGTCACGTGATCAGGGCCTGCTGAGCTGCGTGATTACTGTCTGCTCATCTGCTTGACAATTGCCAGCTGAGCTGCACGATTCCTGCCTGTCATCTGCTTGACAATTGCCAGCTGTGCTGCGTAATTCCTGCCTGCTCAGCTGCTTGATTATTGCCAGCTGAGCAGCATGATTCCTCACACCTGAGTTCCATGATTATTGCCTGCTGACTGTTTGATTCGTGCCTACTCAGCTCTTTGTTTATTGCCTCCAGAGGCACATGATCAGTGTATGATAGCAAACATGATCAGTGCATGATCAGTCACATGATCAGCGCCATTAAGTCACGTGATCACTACATGATAGTCATGTGATCAGTCCATGCTCAGTCACGGTATCAGTGCATGATCAGCCACGTGATCAGTGCATGATCAGCCACGTGATCAGTTCATGATAGCCACGTGATCAGTGCATGATCAGTCACGTGATCAGTGCATGACCAGGCAGGTGATCAGTGCATGATCAGCCACGTGATCAGTGCATGATAGCCACGTGATCAGTGCATGATCAGTCACCTGATGGGTGTATGATCAGTCACGTGACCAGTACATGGTAGCTACATGATCATTGCATGATCAGCCACGTGAGTAGTGCATGATAGCCACGTGATCAGTGCATGATCAGTCACGTGATCAGTGCATGATCAGTCATGTGATCAGTGCATGATCAGGCACGTGATCAGTGCATGATCAGCCACGTGATCAGTGCATGATAGCCACGTGATCAGTGCATGATCAGTCACGTGATCAGTGCATGATCAGTCACGTGATCAGTGCATGATCAGCCACGTGATCAGTGCATGATCAGCCACGTGATCAGTGCATGATCAATTACGTGATCAGTGCATGATCAGTCACGTGACCAGTATATGGTAGCTACGTGATCAGTGCATGATCAGCCACGTGATCAGTGCATGATAGCCACGTGATCAGTGCATGATCAGTCACGTGATCAGTGCATGATCAGTCACGTGATCAGTGCATGATCAGTCACGTGATCAGTGCATGATCAATCACGTGATCAGTGCATGATCAGTCACGTGATCAGTGCATGGTAGCTACGTGATCATTGCATGATCAGTCACGTGATCAGTGCATGATAGCCACGTGATCAGTGCATGATAGCCACGTGATCAGTGCATGATCAGTCATGTGATAGTGTGTGATCAGCCACGTGATCAGTGCATGATATCCACGTGATCAGTGCATGATAGCCACGTGATCAGTGCATGAGAGCCACGTGATCAGTGCATGATCAGTCACGTGATACATGTGTGATCAGCCACGTGATCAGTGCATGATGAGCCACGTGATCAGTGCATGATCAATTACGTGATCAGTGCATGATCAGTCACGTGACCAGTACATGGTTGCTACGTGATCATGCATGATCAGCCACGTGAGCAGTGCATGATAGCCACGTGATCAGTGCATGATCAGTCACGTGATCAGTGCATGATCAGTCACGTGAACAGTGCATGATCATTTACGTGATCTGTGCATGATCAGTCACGTGACCAGTATATGGTAGCTACGTGATCATTCCATGACGAGCCACGTGAGCAGTGCATGATAGCCACGTGATGTGTGCATGATGAGTTACGTGAGCAGAGTATGATCAGCCACGTGATCAGTGCATGAGTGCCACGTGATCAGTGCATGATATGTCACGTGACAGGTGTGTGATCAGCCACGTGAACAGTGCATGTTCAGCCACGTGATCAGTGCATGATAGCCACGTGATCAGTGCATGATCAGTTACGTGAGCAGTGTATGATCAGCCACGTGATCAGTGCATGGTCAGACACGTGAACAGTGTATGATCAGCCACGTGATCAGTGCATGATATCCAAGTGATCAGTGCATGATCATCACGTGATCAGTGTATGATCAGCCACGTGAACAGTGCATGCTCAGTCACGTGATCAGGGCCTGCTGAGCTGCGTGATTACTGTCTGCTCATCTGCTTGACAATTGCCAGCTGAGCTGCACGATTCCTGCCTGTCATCTGCTTGACAATTGCCAGCTGTGCTGCGTAATTCCTGCCTGCTCAGCTGCTTGATTATTGCCAGCTGAGCAGCATGATTCCTCACAGCTGAGTTCCATGATTATTGCCTGCTGACTGTTTGATTCGTGCCTACTCAGCTCTTTGTTTATTGCCTCCAGAGGCACATGATCAGTGTATGATAGCAAACATGATCAGTGCATGATCAGTCACATGATCAGCGCCATTAAGTCACGTGATCACTACATGATAGTCATGTGATCAGTCCATGCTCAGTCACGGTATCAGTGCATGATCAGCCACGTGATCAGTGCATGATCAGCCACGTGATCAGTGCATGATAGCCACGTGATCAGTGCATGATCAGTCACGTGATCAGTGCATGATCAGGCACGTGATCAGTGCATGATCAGTCACGTGATCAGTGCATGATCAGTCACGTGATCAGTGCATGATCAGTCACGTGATCAGTGCATGATCAGCCACGTGATCAGTGCATGATCAGCCACGTGATCAGTGCATGATCAATTACGTGATCAGTGCATGATCAGTCACGTGACCAGTATATGGTAGCTACGTGATCATTGCATGATCAGCCACGTGAGCAGTGCATGATAGCCACGTGATCAGTGCATGATCAGTCACGTGATCAGTGCATGATCAGTCACGTGATCAGTGCATGATCAGTCACGTGATCAGTGCATGATCAATTACGTGATCAGTGCATGATCAGTCACGTGATCAGTGCATGGTAGCTACGTGATCAGTGCATGATCAGCCACGTGATCAGTGCATGATAGCCACGTGATCAGTGCATGATCAGTCACGTGATCAGTGCATGATCATCCACGTGATCAGTGCATGATCAGTCACGTGATCAGTGCATGATATAGACGTGATCAGTGCATGATCAGTCACGTGATCAGTGCATGATCAGCCACGTGATCAGTGCATGATCAGTCACGTGATCAGTGCATGATCAGTCACGTGATCAGTGCATGATCAGCCACGTGATCAGTGCATGATCAGTCACGTGATCAGTGCATGATCAGCCACGTGATCAGTGCATGATCAGTCACGTGATCAGTGCATGATATACGTGATCAGTGCATGATCAGTCACGTGATCAGTGCATGATAGCCACGTGATCAGTGCATGATCAGTCACGTGATCAGTGCATGATCAGTCACGTGATCAGTGCATGATAGCTACGTGATCAGTGCATGATCAGCCACGTGATCAGTGCATGATAGCCACGTGATCAGTGCATGATAGTCACGTGATCAGTGCATGATCAGTCACGTGATCAGTGCATGATCAGCCACGTGATCAGTGCATGATCAGCCACGTGATCAGTGCATGATAGCCACGTGATCAGTGCATGATCAGTCACGTGATCAGTGCATGATCAGGCACGTGATCAGTGCATGATCAGCCACGTGATCAGTGCATGATAGCCACGTGATCAGTGCATGATCAGTCACGTGATCAGTGCATGATCAGTCACGTGACCAGTACATGGTAGCTACGTGATCATTGCATGATCAGCCACGTGATCAGTGCATGATAGCCACGTGATCAGTGCATGATCAGTCACGTGATCAGTGCATGATCAGTCACGTGATCAGTGCATGATCAGTCACGTGATCAGTGCATGATCAATCACGTGATCAGTGCATGATCAGTCACGTGATCAGTGCATGATCAGCCACGTGATCAGTGCATGATCAGCCACGTGATCAGTGCATGATCAGTCACGTGATCAGTGCATGATCAGTCACGTGATCAGTACATGGTAGCTACGTGATCAGTGCATGATCAGCCACGTGATCAGTGCATGATAGCCACGTGATCAGTGCATGATCAGTCACGTGATCAGTGCATGATCAGTCACGTGATCAGTGCATGATCAGCCACGTGATCAGTGCATGATCAGTCACGTGATCAGTGCATGATCAGCCACGTGATCAGTGCATGATCAGTCACGTGATCAGTGCATGATATAGACGTGATCAGTGCATGATCAGTCACGTGATCAGTGCATGATAGCCACGTGATCAGTGCATGATCAGTCACGTGATCAGTGCATGATCAGTCACGTGATCAGTGCATGATAGCCACGTGATCAGTGCATGATAGTCACGTGATCAGTGCATGATCAGTCACGTGATCAGTGCATGATCAGCCACGTGATCAGTGCATGATCAGCCACGTGATCAGTGCATGATAGCCACGTGATCAGTGCATGATCAGTCACGTGATCAGTGCATGATCAGGCACGTGATCAGTGCATGATCAGCCACGTGATCAGTGCATGATAGCCACGTGATCAGTGCATGATCAGTCACCTGATCAGTGCATGATCAGTCACTGACCAGTACATGGTAGCTACATGATCATTGCATGATCAGCCACGTGAGTAGTGCATGATAGCCACGTGATCAGTGCATGATCAGTCACGTGATCAGTGCATGATCAGTCATGTGATCAGTGCATGATCAGGCACGTGATCAGTGCATGATCAGCCACGTGATCAGTGCATGATAGCCACGTGATCAGTGCATGATCAGTCACGTGATCAGTGCATGATCAGTCACGTGATCAGTGCATGATCAGCCACGTGATCAGTGCATGATCAGCCACGTGATCAGTGCATGATCAATCACGTGATCAGTGCATGATCAGTCACGTGATCAGTGCATGGTAGCTACGTGATCAGTGCATGATCAGCCACGTGATCAGTGCATGATAGCCACGTGATCAGTGCATGATCAGTCACGTGATCAGTGCATGATCAGTCACGTGATCAGTGCATGATCAGTCACGTGATCAGTGCATGATCAGCCACGTGATCAGTGCATGATCAGTCACGTGATCAGTGCATGATAGCTACGTGATCATTGCATGATCAGTCACGTGATCAGTGCATGATAGCCACGTGATCAGTGCATGATAGCCACGTGATCAGTGCATGATCAGTCATGTGATACGTGTGTGATCAGCCACGTGATCAGTGCATGATATCCACGTGATCAGTGCATGATAGCCACGTGATCAGTGCATGAGAGCCACGTGATCAGTGCATGATCAGTCACGTGATACATGTGTGATCAGCCACGTGATCAGTGCATGATGAGCCACGTGATCAGTGCATGATCAATTACGTGATCAGTGCATGATCAGTCACGTGACCAGTACATGGTTGCTACGTGATCGTTGCATGATCAGCCACGTGAGCAGAGCATGATAGCCACGTGATCAGTGCATGATCAGTCACGTGATCAGTACATGATCAGTCACGTGAACAGTGCATGATCATTTACGTGATCTGTGCATGATCAGTCACGTGACCAGTATATGGTAGCTACGTGATCATTCCATGACGAGCCACGTGAGCAGTGCATGATAGCCACGTGATGTGTGCATGATGAGTTACGTGAGCAGAGTATGATCAGCCACGTGATCAGTGCATGAGTGCCACGTGATCAGTGCATGATATGTCACGTGACAGGTGTGTGATCAGCCACGTGAACAGTGCATGTTCAGCCACGTGATCAGTGCATGATAGCCACGTGATCAGTGCATGATCAGTTACGTGAGCAGTGTATGATCAGCCACGTGATCAGTGCATGGTCAGACACGTGAACAGTGTATGATCAGCCACGTGATCAGTGCATGATATCCAAGTGATCAGTGCATGATCATCACGTGATCAGTGTATGATCAGCCACGTGAACAGTGCATGCTCAGTCACGTGATCAGGGCCTGCTGAGCTGCGTGATTACTGTCTGCTCATCTGCTTGACAATTGCCAGCTGAGCTGCACGATTCCTGCCTGTCATCTGCTTGACAATTGCCAGCTGTGCTGCGTAATTCCTGCCTGCTCAGCTGCTTGATTATTGCCAGCTGAGCAGCATGATTCCTCACAGCTGAGTTCCATGATTATTGCCTGCTGACTGTTTGATTCGTGCCTACTCAGCTCTTTGTTTATTGCCTCCAGAGGCACATGATCAGTGTATGATAGCAAACATGATCAGTGCATGATCAGTCACATGATCAGCGCCATTAAGTCACGTGATCACTACATGATAGTCATGTGATCAGTCCATGCTCAGTCACGGTATCAGTGCATGATCAGCCACGTGATCAGTGCATGATCAGCCAGGTGATCAGTTCATGATAGCTATGTGATCAGTGCATGATCAGTCACGTGATCAGTGCATGATCAGGCAGGTGATCAGTGCATGATCAGTCACGTGATCAGTGCATGATCAGTCACGTGATCAGTGCATGATCAGTCACGTGATCAGTGCATGATCAGCCACGTGATCAGTGCATGATCAGCCACGTGATCAGTGCATGATCAGTCACGTGATCAGTGCATGATCAGTCACGTGACCAGTACATGGTAGCTACGTGATCATTGCATGATCAGCCACGTGAGCAGTGCATGATAGCCACGTGATCAGTGCATGATCAGTCACGTGATCAGTGCATGATCAGTCACGTGATCAGTGCATGATCAGTCACGTGATCAGTGCATGATCAATTACGTGATCAGTGCATGATCAGTCACGTGACCAGTACATGGTAGCTACGTGATCATTGCATGATCAGCCACGTGATCAGTGCATGATAGCCACGTGATCAGTGCATGATCAGTCACATGATCAGTGTATGATCATCCACGTGATCAGTGCATGATCAGTCACGTGATCAGTGCATGATATAGACGTGATCAGTGCATGATCAGTCACGTGATCAGTGCATGATCAGCCACGTGATCAGTGCATGATAGCCAGTGATGAGTGCATGATAGCCAGTGATCAGTGCATGATCAGTCACGTGATCAGTGTATGATCAGCCACGTGATCAGTGCATGATAGCCACTGATCAGTGCATGATCAGCCACGTGATCAGTGCATGATCAGTCACGTGATCAGTGCATGATCAGCCACGTGATCAGTGCATGATCAGCCACGTGATCAGTGCATGATCAGCCACGTGATCAGTGCATGATAGCCACGTGATCAGTGCATGATCAGTCACGTGATCAGTGTATGATCAGCCACGTGATCAGTGCATGATAGCCACGTGATCAGTGCATGATCAGTCACGTGATCAGTGTATGATCAGCCACGTGAACAGTGCATGCTCAGTCACGTGATCTGGGCCTGCTGAGCTGCGTGATTACTGTCTGCTCATCTGCTTGACAATTGCCAGCTGAGCTGCACGATTCCTGCCTGTCATCTGCTTGACAATTGCCAGCTGTGCTGCGTAATTCCTGCCTGCTCAGCTGCTTGATTATTGCCAGCTGAGCAGCATGATTCCTCACACCTGAGTTCCATGATTATTGCCTGCTGACTGTTTGATTCGTGCCTACTCAGCTCTTTGTTTATTGCCTCCAGAGGCACATGATCAGTGTATGATAGCAAACATGATCAGTCACATGATCAGCGCCATTAAGTCACGTGATCAATACATGATAGTCATGTGATCAGTCCATGCTCAGTCACGGTATCAGTGCATGATCAGCCACGTGATCAGTGCATGATCAGCCACGTGATCAGTTCATGATAGCTACGTGATCAGTGCATGATCAGTCACGTGATCAGTGCATGACCAGGCACGTGATCAGTGCATGATCAGCCACGTGATCAGTGCATGATAGCCACGTGATCAGTGCATGATCAGTCACCTGATGGGTGTATGATCAGTCACGTGACCAGTACATGGTAGCTACATGATCATTGCATGATCAGCCACGTGAGTAGTGCATGATAGCCACGTGATCAGTGCATGATCAGTCACGTGATCAGTGCATGATCAGTCACGTGATCAGTGCATGATAAGTCACGTGATCAGTGCATGATCAGCCACGTGATCAGTGCATGATCAGTCACGTGATCAGTGCATGATAGCCACGTGATCAGTGCATGATCAGCCACGTGATCAGTGCATGATAGCCACGTGATCAGTGCATGATCAGTCACGTGATCAGTGCATGATAGCTACGTGATCAGTGCATGATCAGCCACGTGATCAGTGCATGATAGCCACGTGATCAGTGCATGATCAGTCACATGATCAGTGCATGATCATCCACGTGATCAGTGCATGATCAGTCACGTGATCAGTGCATGATATAGACGTGATCAGTGCATGATCAGTCACGTGATCAGTGCATGATCAGCCACGTGATCAGTGCATGATAGCCAGTGATCAGTGCATGATAGCCAGTGATCAGTGCATGATCAGTCACGTGATCAGTGCATGATCAGCCACGTGATCAGTGCATGATAGCCACGTGATCAGTGCATGATCAGCCACGTGATCAGTGCATGATCAGTCACGTGATCAGTGCATGATCAGCCACGTGATCAGTGCATGATCAGCCACGTGATCAGTGCATGATCAGCCACGTGATCAGTGCATGATAGCCACGTGATCAGTGCATGATCAGTTACGTGAGCAGTGTATGATCAGCCACGTGATCAGTGCATGGTCAGACACGTGAACAGTGTATGATCAGCCACGTGATCAGTGCATGATAGCCACGTGATCAGTGCATGATCAGTCACGTGATCAGTGTATGATCAGCCACGTGAACAGTGCATGCTCAGTCACGTGATCTGGGCCTGCTGAGCTGCGTGATTACTGTCTGCTCATCTGCTTGACAATTGCCAGCTGAGCTGCACGATTCCTGCCTGTCATCTGCTTGACAATTGCCAGCTGTGCTGCGTAATTCCTGCCTGCTCAGCTGCTTGATTATTGCCAGCTGAGCAGCATGATTCCTCACAGCTGAGTTCCATGATTATTGCCTGCTGACTGTTTGATTCGTGCCTACTCAGCTCTTTGTTTATTGCCTCCAGAGGCACATGATCAGTGTATGATAGCAAACATGATCAGTGCATGATCAGTCACATGATCAGCGCCATTAAGTCACGTGATCACTACATGATAGTCATGTGATCAGTCCATGCTCAGTCACGGTATCAGTGCATGATCAGCCACGTGATCAGTGCATGATCAGCCAGGTGATCAGTTCATGATAGCCACGTGATCAGTGCATGATCAGTCACGTGATCAGTGCATGACCAGGCAGGTGATCAGTGCATGATCAGCCACGTGATCAGTGCATGATAGCCACGTGATCAGTGCATGATCAGTCACCTGATGGGTGTATGATCAGTCACGTGACCAGTACATGGTAGCTACATGATCATTGCATGATCAGCCACGTGAGTAGTGCATGATAGCCACGTGATCAGTGCATGATCAGTCACGTGATCAGTGCATGATCAGTCACGTGATCAGTGCATGATAAGTCACGTGATCAGTGCATGATCAATTACGTGATCAGTGCATGATCAGTCACGTGACCAGTGCATGGTAGCTACGTGATCAGTGCATGATCAGCCACGTGATCAGTGCATGATAGCCACGTGATCAGTGCATGATCAGTCACATGATCAGTGTATGATCATCCACGTGATCAGTGCATGATCAGTCACGTGATCAGTGCATGATATAGACGTGATCAGTGCATGATCAGTCACGTGATCAGTGCATGATCAGCCACGTGATCAGTGCATGATAGCCAGTGATGAGTGCATGATAGCCAGTGATCAGTGCATGATCAGTCACGTGATCAGTGCATGATCAGCCACGTGATCAGTGCATGATAGCCACGTGATCAGTGCATGATCAGCCACGTGATCAGTGCATGATCAGTCACGTGATCAGTGCATGATCAGCCACGTGATCAGTGCATGATAGCCACGTGATCAGTGCATGATCAGTTACGTGATCAGTGTATGATCAGCCACGTGATCAGTGCATGATAGCCACGTGATCAGTGCATGATCAGTCACGTGATCAGTGTATGATCAGCCACGTGAACAGTGCATGCTCAGTCACGTGATCAGGGCCTGCTGAGCTGCGTGATTACTGTCTGCTCATCTGCTTGACAATTGCCAGCTGAGCTGCACGATTCCTGCCTGTCATCTGCTTGACAATTATCAGCTGTGCTGCGTAATTCCTGCCTGCTCAGCTGCTTGATTATTGCCAGCTGAGCAGCATGATTCCTCACAGCTGAGTTCCATGATTATTGCCTGCTGACTGTTTGATTCGTGCCTACTCAGCTCTTTGTTTATTGCCTCCAGAGGCACATGATCAGTGTATGATAGCAAACATGATCAGCGCATGATCAGTCACATGATCAGCGCCATTAAGTCACGTGATCACTACATGATAGTCATGTGATCAGTCCATGCTCAGTCACGTGATCAGTGCATGATCAGCCACGTGATCAGTGCATGATAGCTATGTGATCAGTTCATGATCAGTCACGTGATCAGTGCATGATCAGGCACGTGATCAGTGCATGATCAGCCACGTGATCAGTGCATGATAGCCACGTGATCAGTGCATGATCAGTCACCTGATGGGTGTATGATCAGTCACGTGACCAGTACATGGTAGCTACATGATCATTGCATGATCAGCCACGTGAGTAGTGCATGATAGCCACGTGATCAGTGCATGATCAGTCACGTGATCAGTGCATGATCAGTCACGTGATCAGTGCATGATCAGTCACGTGATCAGTGCATGATCAGCCACGTGATCAGTGCATGATCAGTCACGTGATCAGTGCATGATAGCACGTGATCAGTGCATGATCAGCCACGTGATCAGTGCATGATAGCCACGTGATCAGTGCATGATCAGCCACGTGATCAGTGCATGATCAGTCACGTGATCAGTACATGGTAGCTACGTGATCAGTGCATGATCAGCCACGTGATCAGTGCATGATAGCCACGTGATCAGTGCATGATCAGTCACATGATCAGTGCATGATCATCCACGTGATCAGTGCATGATCAGTCACGTGATCAGTGCATGATATAGACGTGATCAGTGCATGATCAGTCACGTGATCAGTGCATGATCAGCCACGTGATCAGTGCATGATAGCCAGTGATCAGTGCATGATAGCCAGTGATCAGTGCATGATCAGTCACGTGATCAGTGTATGATCAGCCACGTGATCAGTGCATGATAGCCACGTGATCAGTGCATGATCAGCCACGTGATCAGTGCATGATCAGTCACGTGATCAGTGCATGATCAGCCACGTGATCAGTGCATGATCAGCCACGTGATCAGTGCATGATCAGCCACGTGATCAGTGCATGATAGCCACGTGATCAGTGCATGATCAGTCACGTGATCAGTGTATGATCAGCCACGTGATCAGTGCATGATAGCCACGTGATCAGTGCATGATCAGTCACGTGATCAGTGTATGATCAGCCACGTGAACAGTGCATGCTCAGTCACGTGATCTGGGCCTGCTGAGCTGCGTGATTACTGTCTGCTCATCTGCTTGACAATTGCCAGCTGAGCTGCACGATTCCTGCCTGTCATCTGCTTGACAATTGCCAGCTGTGCTGCGTAATTCCTGCCTGCTCAGCTGCTTGATTATTGCCAGCTGAGCAGCATGATTCCTCACAGCTGAGTTCCATGATTATTGC